>NC_056439.1:38244583-38544583 GCF_018296145.1 Oncorhynchus tshawytscha | reverse complement strand
ACATGCATCTGTTGACACAGATAACATTAAAAAAGGTAGAGGCGTGGATCAGAAAACCAGTTTGTATCTGGTGTGACCACCATCTGCCTCATTCAGCGCGATACATCTCCTTCACATAGAGTTGATCAGGCTGTTTATTGTGGCCTGTGGAATGTTGTCCCACTCCTCTTCAATGGCTGTGCGAAGTTGCTGGATATTGGCGGGAACCTGAACATGCTGTCATACACGTTTGGGATGCTCTGGATCAACATTACTTTCTCTCCACAGAACACGTTATCTGGTTGCTAAGCAAGATTTTGTCTAGACGAAACCAGTCTCATGCTAGCTCATTTAAATTGTTCAAACTAAATACATACTGCAATATCAACCACAAACCACTATTTTCTTTGATTTTAAAGGCTCAAAATACAACATGCCTTTTTTTGCATTTCTGGTAACAACATTTATGCCGGTATGGTACAGAAAACAGTATGACAGTCTGGATACCGTCCAACCCTAGCACAAAATACATCATCCAATATCTCAACCCATGAATGCCCTCCTGACTGTGTAGACTAAATGCAAAGTTTACTGACAGACACTGAAGGAGTGTGCTTCCCAAATGCGCCGATAACTACTGCCTCTGTCATCAGCTCTGACGCTGGGAGACAAGCCACATGTAATGGAGAAAGAGTCAGGACACAGTGTGTTAAGGGGTGGCAGGGTGATGGAGGTGGACAGATTCCAAGCTGAGTCCATTAAGGAGGGAAGACCCTGCTACATCATCCCCACAGACATGGATCTACATCTACTGCACCAATTTCAAGACTCAAGACTTTCAATCCATTCCTTATATTTCAGTTCAGTGCCAAACTCTGAAAATAAACCAGAGCTTTTAAAGGGTTAGCCTATAGTTGTCATGGAGACGGACACTATTCATTGTCAGTCATGGGGAAAGTGGTTACTGTGGAAACAACCACACAAGTGAACCGAGTAAACTGACAGCAACAAAGACGAGAAAGATGGGTAAAAAGGAGGTATGATGAGAGAGTATGATGAAATACATTCAAATCCTTTTCATTCCAACAAACCATCAAGTTATAGAGTCTGAATTCAGCTTTCGCTTTGATATCGAAATTGTGGCAGCAAACAAGATGGAAGTCATTACAGCGTAGGGAGACAATTTGGCTTGATATGTGGGTGGGGGGGATGTCTTTTATAACTTCTGTTGTCTCTTGGCATAACTTTCCTCTTCTCAGTTGAAGACATGTTTTTTTCTGTGGTTTAGCACAAAGGGGATTGAGTTACTTTCCCCCTGCCACATGTCATTACACAGTACACAGAAATCTGATATACATTACTGCAGTCTGACGATCATCGACTGAGTTGTTTTGTGTATTTGTGCATGAGTTAATGTATGATGTAGCCTACGGGTAATATGCCAGAATCCCACCCAGCTTACGTTCCTTAAAGTAAGGTTCTCAGAGCAGGCTGAATTAGCCCATGTTGAAAGGTTTAGACTGAAATCTAAACAGGTCTCTATAACTCTCTCACTGTGCTGCTTCTAATATCATTCTAGGTCTACACTGGTCCAGGACATTTCAAGCAAGAATAATGATCGTAATAAAGGTCCACTGTCTCACGCAAACTAGGCCTACTTAATTTGGATTCTCATACCAAGAATAAAGAACATAATATTCAAAGTTATTGGATATATCCAAAGTTCCTGTATTTCTCTACATGAGTGCTCTCGGAATAGAAATTTAAACCCCATGGGAAAATGTTCTGATCTGCATGAAGTTATGACTGACAAATCAAAACAGAGAATACAAAATAAACAAACAGGGTCACTTTCTGTGCAGGAAAGGGTTAACTTGTTTCTTGGCCTATGTGATCAGTGTGCACAGAGGTCAGCGATAGCAAAGACCGTGAGTGAAGCAGTTGGTCCATTTTGACCAAAGCAGCAAAACTACCTCTTCTAGGGCTTGTGTTCACATCACATTCCAGGCATGTAACATCTCCAAAAGGAGATGTAGAGTCCTGCATCAAGTTAGATACCCACGGTTCCCTGTGGTTGACCACCCCCCCCAAAAAATGTAACAAATCAAATCAGCTGGCGGGTGGAATGAATAACAATGAATAACAATTTCAACCTAGCGGTTCAGCTTGCGGTTCAGAACAATTATTTTTAAATATTTGTTTGACAAACCCAGAAGCTAGTAGTGTTGAATTGTGTTGCGAATTCCATTAGGCTGTGAGCAGTGAGGCAGACACAGCCTAGGCTCCCAGCCACGCAGCTTGGAACAGTTCCGTTACTTTTTCTTACTGCGTGGCTGGGAGCCTAGGCTGTGTCCATTGGTAGGTCTATTTGTGTGGAGCTGAAACGTTTAAATTTGTCCATTTGCAGGGAAAAATTCCCTTCGCCACGTGACAATGTGTTGCCAAGTTTATTTTCCTTGACTCCAAGGTTTCTAACAGAAGAAAGAAAAAGGTTATGACGGTGAAACACACCATTGTGGAAACAGATGCTGCGCAAGTCAAATCCCCAGTTTAGAAGGATTTGAGTCATCATGGACAAGGAGGACAACAACCTGGTAGATGGATACACAGCCTGGAGAAGTGCAAGCAGGTATTAGTTTACTGAATTATCAGTTATTACATTAATTCAGGCTTTCATTCATTTAGACTATACAGCGGTCATATAAATATATATGCGGCTGGTAAACCTTTGAGCTATTAGCCTACTAAACAAACGTAAGCTATTTTTGCAGCCTATAGACTATTCGATTTTGAAAATGAATTTAAGTTTCAATTAAATATATGACCATCTAAACAACATTGAATGTCGAATCACAAATCAAAGTTTATTTGTCATGTGCAACGAATACAACAGGCGTAGACCTTAGAGTGAAATGCTTACTTACAGGCTCTAACCAATAGTACAAAAAAGGTATAAGGTGAACAATAGGTAAGTAAATAAATAAACAGTAAAAAGATCGTGAAAAATAACAGTAGCGAGGCTATATACAGACACCGGTTATTCAGGCTGGTTGAGGTAGTATGTACATGTAGATATGGTTAAAGTAACTATGCATATATGATGAACAGAGAGTAGCAGTAGTGATAAAGAGGGGTTGGCAGGTGGTGGGACATAATGCAGATAGCCCGGTAAGCCAATGTGTGGGAGCACTGGTTGATCGGGCCAATTTTTATTTATTTTACCTTTATTTAACCAGGCAAGTCAGTTAAGAACAAATTCTTATTTTCAATGACGGCCTAGGAACAGTGGGTTAACTGCCTGTTCAGGGGCAGAACGACAGATTTGTACCTTGTCAGCTCGGGGGTTTGAGCTTGCAACCTTCCGGTTACTAAGCCAACGCTTTAACCACTAGGCTACCCTGCCTCCCCATTGAGGTAGTATGTACATGAATGTATAATTAAAGTGACTATAAAGAAAATGATAAATGATAAACAGAGAGTAGCAGCAGCGTAAAAGAGGGGATGGGTGGGGGGGAAGCACACAATGCAAATAGTCCAGGGAGCCATTTGATTACGTGTTCAGGGGTCTTATGGCTTGGGGGTAAAAACTGTTGAGAAGCCTTTTTGTCCTAGACTTGGCACTCCGGTACCGCTTGCCATGCGGTAGTAGAGAGAACAGTCTATGACTGGGGTGGCTGGGGTCTTTGACAATTTTTAGGGCCTTCCTCTGACACCGCCTGGTATAGATGTCCTGGATGGCAGGCAGCTTAGCCACAGTGATGTACTGGGCCGTACGCACTACCCTCTGTAGTGCCTCGCGGTCGGAGGCCGAGCAATTGCCGTACCAGGCAGTGATGCAACCAGTCAGGATGCTCTCGATGTAGCAGCTGTAGAACCGTTTGAGGATCTCAGGACCCATGCCAAATCTTTTAGTTTCCTGATGGGGAATAGGCTTTGTCGTGCCCTCTTCACAACTGCCTTGGTGTGTTTGGAACATTCTACTTTGTGGGTGATGTGGACGCCAAGGAACTTGAAGCTCTCAACCTGTCCCACTACAGCCCCGTCGATGAGAATGGGGGCATGCTCGGTCCTCCTTTTCCTGTAGTCCACAATCATCTCCTTAGTCTTGGTTACGTTGAGGGATAGGTTGTTATTCTGGCACCACCCGGCCAGGTCTCTGACCTCCTATAGGCTGTGTCGTCGTTGATCAGGCCTACCACTGTTGTGTCGTTTGCAAACTTGGTGTTGGAGTTGTGCCTGGCCATGCAGTCGTGGGTCAACAGGGAGTATAGGACTGAGCACGCACCCCTGGGGAGCTCCAGTGTTGAGGATCAGCGTGGCAGATGTGTTGCTACCTACCCTCACCACCTGGCGCGGCCCGTCAGGAAGTCCAGGATCCAGTTGCAGAGGGAGGTGTTTAGTCCCAGGATCCTTAGCTTAGTGATAAGCTTTGGAGGGTACTATGGTGTTGAACGCTGAGCTTTAGTCGATGAATAGCATTCTCAGATAAGTGCTCGTTTGTCCAGGTGGGAAAGGGCAGTGTGGAGTGCAATTGAGATTGTGGATCTGTTTGGGCGGTATGCAAATTGGAGTGGGTCTAGGGTTTCTGGGATAATGGTGTTGATGTGAGCCATTAACAGCCTTTCAAAGCACTTCATGGCTACGGACGTGAGTACTACGGGTCTGTAGTCATTTAGGCAGGTTGCCTTTGTGTTCTTGGGCACAGGGACTATGGTGGTCTGCTTGAAACATATTGGCATTACAGACTCAGATAGGGAGAGGTTGAAAATGTCAGTGAAGACACCTGCCAGTTAGTCAGCATATGCCCAGAGCACACGTCCTGGTAATCTGTCTGGCCCCGCAGCCTTGTGTATTTTGACCTGTTTAAAAGTCTTACTCATATTGACTACGGAGAGCGTGATCACACAGTCGTCCGGAACAGCTGATGATCTCATGAATGCCTCAGTGTTGCTTGCCTCGAAGCGAGCACAGAAGTGATTTAGCTCGTCTGGTAGGTTCATGTAAAGGTATTGTTTTGTTATATAGGCTTTCATTAGGTAACAAGGCTTTTTTTCCAAAGCAATTTGAGTTTTCAATGTGCCGAATCGTGAAAATAAGACGGGCCTATCATTCATGGCATGGTTTCCTCTCATCCAAATGTTGAATAGACATGCAGACAAATTAATTAATGCAGGGAATGGGATAAGCCTAATAGCCTACAGTCGTGGCCAAAAGTTGAAAATTACACAAATATTCATTTTCAAAGTCTGCTGCCTCAGTTTGTATGATGGCAATTTGCATATACTCCAGAATGTTATGAAGAGTGATCAGATGAATTGCAAATAAATTGCAAAGTCCCTCTTTGCCATGCAAATGAACTGAATCCCCCAAAAACATTTCCACTGCACTTCAGCCCTGCCACAAAAGGACCAGCTGACATGTCAGTGATTCTCTCGTTAACACAGGTGTGAGTGTTGACGAGGACAAGGCTGGAGATCACTCGGTCATGCTGATTAAGGAAACACGTGCCGTCATCATTGCTTTGCACAAAAAGGGCTTCACAGGCAAGGATACTGTGCTGCCAGTAAGATTGCACCTAAATCAACCATTTATCGGATCATCAAGAACTTCAAGGAGAGCGGTTCAATTGTTGTAAAGAAGGCTTCAGGGCGTCCAAGAAAGTTCAGCAAGCACCAGGACCGTCTCCTAAAGTTGATTCAGCTGCGGGATCGGGGCACCACCAGTACAGAGCTTGCTCAGGAATGGCAGCAGGCAGGTGTGAGTGCATCTGCACGCACAGTGAGGCAAAGACTTTTGGAGGACAGCCTGGTGTCAAGAAGGGCAGCAAAGAGGCCACTTCTCTCCAGGAAAAAACCTCAGGGACAGACTGATATTCTGCAAAAGGTACAGGGATTGGACTGCTGAGGACTGGGGTAATGTCATTTTCTCTGATGAATCCCCTTTCCGATTGTTTGGGGCATCCGGAAAAAGCTTGTCCGGAGAAGACAAGGTGAGCACTACCATCAGTCCTGTGTCATGCCAACAGTAAAGCATCCTGAGACCATTCATGTGTGGGGTTGCTTCTCAGCCAAGGGACTGGGCTCACTGACAATTTTGAACACAGCCAAAGAACACAGCCATGAATAAAGAATGGTACCAACACATCCTCCGAGAGCAACTTCTCCCAACCATCCAGGAACAGTTTTGTGACGAACAATGCCTTTTCCAGCATGATAGAGCACCTTGCCATAAGGCAAAAGTGATAACTAAGTGGCTCGGCAAACAAAACATTGATATTTTGGTCCATGGCCAGGAAACTCCCCAGACCTTAATCCCACTGAGAATGTGTGGTCAATCCTCAAGAGGCGGGTGGACAAACAAAAACCCATAAATTCTGACAAACTCCAAGCATTGATTATGCAAGAATGGGCTGCCATCAGTCAGGATGTGGCCCAGAAGTTAATTGACAACATGCCAGGATTGCAGAGGTCTTGACAAAGGTCAACTTTTAGCCACGACTGTACTACTCTGGAGTCATAAAAACAATTGATATTAGAGGTCGACCGATTCATCGGAATGGCCGATTAATTAGGGCCGATTTCAAGTTTTCATAACAATCGGAAATCTGTATTTTTGGGCGCCAATTAAATTTTTTACACCTTTATAGAATTTTTTATTTAACTAGGCAAGTCAGTTAAGAACACCTTATTTTCAATGACGGCCTAGGAACGAGGCAGAACAACAGATTTGTACCTTGTCAGCTCGGGGGATTCAAACTTGCAACCTTACAGTTAACTAGTCCAACGCTCTAACCACCTGCCTCACGAGGAGCCTGCCTGTTAAGCGAATGCAGTAAGCCAAGGTAAGTTGCTAGCTAGCATTAAACTTATCTTATAAAAAACAATCAACGACTGTCGTTGCTCCAATGTGTACTTAAACATAAACATCAATGCCTTTCTTAAAATCAATACACAAGTATATATTTTTAAACCTGCATATTTAGCTAAAAGAAATCCAGGTTAGCAGGCAATATTAACCAGGTGAAATTGTGTCACTTCTCTTGCGTTCATTGCACGCAGAGTCAGGGTATATGCAACAGTTTGGGCCGCCTGGCTCTTTGCGAACTAATTAGCAAGAATTTTACGTAATTATCACATAACATTGAAGGTTGTGCAATGTAACAGGAATATTTAGACTTAAGGATGCCACCCGTTAGATAAAATAAGGGAACGGAATAAACGTTTTGTTTTCGAGGTGATAAGTTTCCGGATTTGACCCAAGGCTCGTATTTCTGTGTGTTTATTATAGTTAAGTCTATGATTTGATATTTGATAGAGCAAAAAGGCCGATTACTGATTGTTATGAAAACTAAATCTAAAACTAAAACTCAAATATGTATATGGGTTTCAAACAAATCTCCACAACAACCATGTTTTACACTCAGTTTCAACCTGCTGTTGAACTTCTCTCTTCAAATTGATCATGACAGTGAGGTGAGTTTTAAAAGCATGATAGTGTTTTGATGATGTGTTTGATGTGATTTTCGATTTCATTTGCATTGATGTTAGAGTGGTTAGAGGGACAATAGAACACTGAGTACCAGGCCATTAGGACCTGATGGAGGGACAATAGAACCCTGAGTACCAGGCCATTAGGACCTGATGGTAGTTAGCGAGTTGGGTACTACCAGCGCATGTCCAGACTACATAACAGGAGATTACCGTGACTCAACGGTCATGTGGAATTTTGCTGCAGTCATGACTGCCGGTGTGGCGGTAATACAGTCACTGCAACAGCCCTATCCGGGACTGCAATTACAGCATAGCTAGGCCACCCCGTCACCCAAAATAACAAAGAGTTCAGTCTAAACCCGCAATCTCATTGCCCAGCGTAGCTCAAGGCAGTGTCACTAAATCCTTTGCTCCCCCTCCCCTCCCAAGTTCTTAACCTTTTTGGGATAGGGGGCAGCATTTTCACTTTTGGATGAATAGCGTGCCCAGAGTGAACTGCCTCCTACTCTGTCCCAGATGCTAATATATGCATATTATTATTAGTATTGGATAGAAAACACTGAAGTTTCTAAAACGGTTAATGTCTGAATGATGTCTGTGAGTATAACAGAACTCATATGGCAGGCGAAAACCTGAGACAAATCCAACCAGGAAGTGGGACATCTGAGGTTTATAGTTTTTCAAAGCTTGGCCTACCGAATACACATTGAGATATGGATAAAGTTGCACTTCCTACGGCTTCCACTAGATGTTAACCATCTTTAGAAACTTGAATGAGGATTCTACTATAAAGGAGGGGCTCATGAGACCTCTGAGTCAGTGGTGTGGCAGAGTGACTTGGTCTCA
Organism: Oncorhynchus tshawytscha; assembly: GCF_018296145.1. Taxonomy (NCBI): domain Eukaryota; kingdom Metazoa; phylum Chordata; class Actinopteri; order Salmoniformes; family Salmonidae; genus Oncorhynchus; species Oncorhynchus tshawytscha. The sequence continues at coordinate 38,536,268 of NC_056439.1, read as the reverse complement.
TGACGCGCGCTCCCGACAGAGTTACCTCTCGTTCCAGTGCTTTTCTTCAGACAAAGGAATTATCCGGTTGGAATATTATTGATGTTTTATGTTAAAAACATCCTAAAGATTGATTCCATACATTGTTTGACATGTTTCTAAAGGACTGTAACGGAACTTTTCGAGTTTGTCTGGACAAAGTGCCTGTGCCTCATGAAGATGGATTACTGGGCTGAACACGCTAACAAGTGGCTATTTGGACATAAATTATGGACTTCATGGAACAAAGCGGTAATTTGTCGTCGAACTGGGATTCCTGGGAGTGCCTTCTGATGACGATCAAAGGTAAGTGAATATTTATGGTGTAATTTCTAACTTCTGTTTACTCCAAAATGGCAGATATTCATCTGGCTGTTTTGGTTCTGAGCTCCGTTCTCAGATTATGCTTTTTCCGTCAAGTAAAAAAAAATCTGACACATAGGTTGCATTAAGGAGAAGTCCATCTTTAATTCTATGAATAACAGTTTTATCTTTTATCAATGTTTATTATGAGTATTTCTGCAAAATCTCCAGATGTTTTTGAATCAAAACATTACTGCACGTAACGCGCCAATGTACACTGAGATTTATGGATATAAATATGCACATTATCGAACAAAACATACATGTATTGTGTAACATGATGTCCTATGAGTGTCATCTGATGAAGATCAAAGGTTAGTGATTCATTTTATCTAAATCTATATTTTATCTATATTTCTGCGTGTTTTTTGGACTTGGCTATGATCTAACATAATCATATGTTGTGCTTTCTCTGTAAAGCATTTTGAAATCGGACACGATGGGTAGATTAACCAGATTTGCTGTATTGGACTTGTTAATATGTGAAAGTTACATATTTCAAAAAAATACTTTGGGATTTTGCGCCTGCCTTTTCAGCGGAATGTTGTCGAGGGGTTCCGCTAGCGGAATGCCTGCGCTAGAAAGGTTAAGAGTCCTCACAAAAGCAAATAAAACAGTGATTTCAGGCATCATTAAATCGGGTTTCATGAGATCTGATGGCAAACTGCAGCGGGGTCAGACCCGGTCTTCTGACATTCTTTGGACGGGTTGTTAACGGAGTCAGATTCCGGGGTACGATGTTCCACATCTCCCTCCAAGCATGGTGCACCAAGCCTCAGCTATGTCTCGTCAATTTCCCCTGCCCTGCCACAGCAGCTCTTTTTCCTTGTTTTATAACTGGTTTTCCACCTCTCTCGGCTTAAGGGTCAAACTGCCGTCTTCCCCCCCCCTCCCCTCAGAGTTGATCCATTGGGTATTATAGCACTGACCTACTTTATCAGGAGGGAAATATTCCATCCCTGAAACGATTCGTCTCAAATACCACTGGAAAAATTACACCCACAGAGCCCTCTCAGCTTGCACGTTCTCCAGCTCTTTCTCTGATCGCGCCGCTCTCCTCCCTCAGAGCCCACTGCGAGTGCTGGTAGCTGGTGAGGCGAACCAACTGAGGGGTCCCGAAAACTGACATCACCTAACCTTACCATGGCACAGAGGCAATTGGCTGCTTTAAATAACAAAGACAGTCAATTAAAAGTTTGTGACAGTTCACTTTAGGAATGCAGGAAGGGAGTACATCATGAGACTAACTTCTTAACATGATAGATGACAACAAAAAACTGTGCCTGTATGCAACTCCATTATCTGACCATAAAAAATAAAAATAGTCTTAAATGTTTGGACCAAGTTCACAGGTAACTTATTAGATACTTTGTAGTCATGTTGGGCGAGTCGGAACCGGTGTATTTTCTGAATCAAACGCGCCAAATAAATGTACATTTTGGGGATATAAAGAAGGAATTTATCAAACAAAAGGACCATTTGTGATGTTTCTGGGACATTTGAGTGCCAACAGAAGCTCTTCAAAAGGTAAGGCATGAATTATATTGTTATTTCTGACTGGTTGAAATATGATTTTCATGTGTTGGTATGCGGGGCACTGTCCTCAGATAATCAGATAATGGTCTGCTTTTGCCGTAAAGCCTTTTTGAAATCTGACACTGCGGCTGGATTAACAAGAAGTTAAACTTTATTTTGATGCATTACACATGCATATTTTGTCAATTTTTATTATAAGTATTTCTGTTTTTGAATTTGGCACGCTGCAATTACACTGGATGTTGTCAAATCAATCCCGTTACCAGGATTCGAGCAGGAAGGGATCACTAAGAAGTTAAAGCAGACTGTACAAATCCATGGAGGATGATGTGGGTTAGGATTATGCACTGCTGCGTACCATATGGGGAGTTTATTTGGGTTTCGGAGCTTACCATCACTTTCAATTTTAAAAAGTTTCAAATGCGTCTCTCAGACATAAACATGCATTTTACATTCCATGTGTGACATCTTGACTCCATCGTATGTTTACCACAAGCAGACTGTTTCCTGCATTTCACTAGAGGAACCTACACATGTGGTGCCTTTATGTTGAAGCACTGAAGTTCTACAGAAGTGACATCAGCCCATCAGTCAAAAACACCAACACTGCTTCAGATCAGCCTATGGCCTAGACGGACAGTTCAATACTCCTTGTCTAGGCAAATGGTATGCCTAACACTAAATCGGCAATATTCCAGTTAACTCACTGTCATCACCACATAAACACAGATGAGACTATAGGAACACACCACCCCTCTGCAATTTAAACAAATAGTTTGGTAATGAATCAAAGGACAAACAACATTTATGAACTTTCTCCTCATTACTAAAACTAAGAAATTGAACACAGTGATTTGAGCTTCACATTTTGAGCCAAGAGGTCAAAGGCCAACAAAACACTAGAGATGCTTGAATCTGAGCCAAGCCCATTTCCCCTCCTACAACCTACACCACAGTCTAGGGACATTTAAAATTAATATGTGCTGTTTTCAGTAGGAAGCAATACCGTTCTGAAACAGAAAGAGGAAGCAAATTAACAGTCAATCAGGATTCTGTTTGAGCAGTCTCTTGGAAATACTCTGAACATGAGTCAGAAGTGTCAGATCCATGTCCTGTTGAGCCGGATAGACTCAAGAGAGTAAGTTGATTATCACCGGTGGCATCTTGCACAATATTTTTTTACCTCAGTGAGGTGCCTGAAGGTCTTCCCACTAATTTTGGCTCCAGCAGAGAAGATTAATCGCAACAATAACCAGACACAGGTTATAGTTATCACGTCCCCTATACATTATTTACCACTTCTCACAGATCTTAATGGAAGGCCCCCATTTTACCAGAGTACCTAGATTGTCCAGCAAGCTAATGACAATTATCGCCTACGCTCACAGGACTGCATGTCCACCAGATGTGTCAAACTCTTCAACGGTCCAGCGGAAGTCATTCATTGTCAATGGAGCAGTCCGCAACGCTGCGTTGGGGATGCCACACTAGACTTCGGTGTGTTCTGTGTACTGCATGCATTCAATATTTTCAACTCATGCGTTGCTTTACCGTGCGGTGGTACAAGCAGAAGTTCATAAACAGTCAAGCTAACTACAAAGCTAACCACTTTGCTGTATAGCTTATCCCCAAAAAATGAACAGCACCTAGCTCCCACTTTCCAGCTAATTATTTCCCATTCAACTGACCAGGTAATCCAATCGTATTGGCAATGTGTCTCCCTGCAGCATTTTTAGCATGGAGGCGCCGGTAGCAAAATTACCTTCTCCATGCTGTAAACCATTCTGCAGGCTTGCGAAGCACATGTGCGTCATGTATGGAAAATGCAGACTAGACATCTGGCAAAAACAACATTCGGCAAACTCATGCGCATCTGGTGGACATACGGCGTAAGGCCCGTATAGGTTAAAAAATTAAGCGTTCCAGTACTCTGTCCCCCTCTACTTGGAACGAGCTACAAAAAAAGGACTTAAAGTACAGGAAATCGTCTCCTTAAATTATTTTTGTTCGATTTTACCTTATGGTGAAAAATGATTTAGGGGGTTGTCAATCTTTTGACCCCTACCTTAGTAACTGAAAGGTTGCTGGTTTGAATACTTGAGCAGACAAGGTGAAACATCTGTTGATGTGCTCGAGCAAGACACTTAACCCTAATATGCTCCAGGTGAGCCGTACTACGGCATACCCTGTAAAACAACCCATTTCACTTGATGGGACAATACATACAGGTGTTGAACCACTCCTCCATAAACTAATATGCCTGTTCAATGTGTGTAAACCGAGGTTTTAAAACTGGAGTGCTTTGTGTTTTATGTTGTAAATGTTTGAAACTTTGTGTGCAACTATTTTGGCCAGGTCTCTAGCTAAATAGATTATAATAAATCTTCCCAGCAGCTTGTTGTGAGATGTGGCAACACTCTTTCACAGTTGCCTAGTGCCTACATTTCAAGTCATTAGAACCCCCAGAACTAGAGTACTAGGCTGTAAAAGGCTTTAGAGACGATCAATACCCTCTGATCTACTACAAACAGCCTGGGGGGGACAAAATGTGCATAAGTGGGAAGCTATGTATAACTGTTTGTTTTGTGAGAGCAGAAGGCAGACGATGTAGTGACGATGTAGTGCAAGAGAAGAAGCTGCTATGTGAAAGATAAAGCACTTATCTAATGCTGCATTTGCAGGACAGAATGAAAATGATTAAGCAGGCTAGTTAGCCATTAAGCACGTTGATAAAAAACATTGCTGAAAGGTCCATTAATTTCTCTGAGCGTAGACCATTAAAACAGCAGCTTTAGTGGCCTTTAGCAAAGAGTATTCATTACTTTTTAATCTATAGCCTATGGATTCAGAGCTTTGTCAGCATTATGTTTAATTGCATTCTCATTGCATCTACACTAGGGCAGGGCATGAACCTACCCTGGAAGAAATTATTTGTCTGTCAAGCACAGTGAAAGCTGTTATGAATTAGTCGTCATGTCCTCTGGTAGCATGATGTGCTACCAGCAGAGCAACAATCAAAGCTTTGCCGAGCAGAAGTGTGTGTGTGTGTGTAAATCCTTCCAAATGTGTTAGTGTAAGCCGCCAACATATGCAATGCACTCAATTACCCCCACCCAAGTGAACGGACATGGGGTAGAATGAGAAGGCTGTGTGGCACATATTGGGGACCAGAAGTCAGTGACAGCCTGGGGGAGTTGGGATGAGAAGGAACACAACTTGATTTCTGCCTGGTTGAACTAAGTCTAGCTGACAGAGTTAGCCTCTCGCCATCCCCAGGAAAGAGACGGAAACAGGAAAGGAAAGTGCGTGACAAGGTGACCTGCGAGAAGCGATGTCATGTCCAAAAAAGGGAAATGTTTGGAAAAACACACAGATGTGACTGGACAATCTTTAACATATTTTATGTTAGTATTCTACCTTTCATCCTGGTTCAATGACCAGTTATGCAATGCAGGTAAGTGTGTCAATAAAGTTCAGCTTATGAAATGTACAGTAATGAAAAGCAATTTGAACTCTCTGTGGTTGGGGATTTAGTGAAAGGCAGGTTATTGTGTATGTTGTTCAAAAAATGGCAGGTGTGGTTTCTTGCTGACTCCATGTAGGCCTAGAACAAACCCCCTTCTTCAGAAAAGCTTTCAACAAGGTCTTAGTCTCAGAAAAGTGTGTGCTTTATCCTCAGGGAAGCGTGTGTGTAATGCAGGTGTGGATGTTCTGCTCCAAGCTGCTGCCTTCAGAGATTCAGCCGAATGTTTTCCACAATTCATCATCATTAAGCTGCCCCCGATGACTGACTTAACGGTTACAGGAGTTCTGCCTTTGCATAGTCCTCCAAAGCAGAGGACCTTCTCTCTGAGCACTGGGCAGAACTAATAAAGATACATAAAGAGGATGTATCCTATGTAATACTGTAATAAAAATGGTAAAACAGTCCAACATTCTTTCCTGGGGGAATTCTGACCTGCTGTATTCTTTGAAGGAGGCAGTTACACTAATTTGCTACTAATGCTTCGCCTGGGGTGTTCAATTAGGTATAGCCAATCTGCAAACAGTCTCTGAAAAGGAGTTCACAGTTTTAGCTTTGAACAAAGAGCTATATCACAGAAATGCAGAAAACGTTATTATTATTATTAAGACAATAATTGAATGGCTATATCAAATGAAAGTCGAATCCCATTCCATACCCCACTGAGTTACCATTCCATCCCATCATAGCTACATGACTGCTACCTGCTCAGTCACAGGCAGGCCATGCAAATGAGAGCGTATGATGACTCACCACAGGGTTACATAGCTGCAACAGCTGCTCTACGGGATCATGTTCATAATGACAGAGCACTTCAGCATGATGAGAAAACAAATGAGCATGCCCTGGCATTAATGTGGATGTGGGGGTGGAGAGTAGTTTTGATCAGCAGCTCCACTGGTGGTGTGATCATGTCGACGTTATTTGCGTTGGTTTCTAATGCCCTGCAATGATGGGGCCTGAAAAATGATCTAGACCCACGTGTTATGTGAGCTCAGACTGTAATGGAAGTTGTAAAGGTGGTACAAGCAGATAAGGCCCTTATTTGTGGATGGCAACTTAAAACCACATTTGTAGTGGCACTGCCTGACATTGAAAAAGTCTCGTCAAGAGGGAGCTATGATGAAGAGCATTTAGTTGTCCTTAACTCTCCTTTCCTCAAGGCAATGTTTCTGTTCCACTCTCCTTTATCAGGAGACTCAAAGAACTTAGTGCTGATGGCAAAATCTCTTTCTCGTTGCCTCCCCTACTTAATAGCTAAGCTTACTCACTATTCAAAAACTGCTGAGCTTTTAGTCAATCCTAATCGCATGCTTTAAAGAGGTTTATGAAGGCCAGTCAACGAGGCAGGCACTGAGGCACACCCTCTGCGAATGTTCCCCCCTCCCCTATGTGGATTCACTCCTCAGACACAGCCAGGCCAGCGAGAGCTGCAGCCGTTAGGAGCCAGGATGCAGAGATGGATTAGACTATGGAAAGGAGAGCTTGGGGGTGTGTGAATGGACAACAAGATCCTGCTTTCCAACACCCACATAAAACCCGCTGCACACCCTCACCATAACACACCTGGTTAAACATCTCCCTTACATTTATACTGAACAAAAATATAAAAAACACAACATGCAACAATTACAATGATTTTACCGAGTTACAGTTCATAGAAGGACATAACCCACTGTGTTAGCTACATGTTAGCTACATGTAGCAGCTAAGGTAAGTGTTTTCCCTAGGAAACACACTTATCAACACTTCAGTTCCTACCCCGTCACAATAACTCCTCCCTGGCATTTTCATTCGTTGTCAAACACTGTACTCAAAGTGCACACTATTAGATTTTAACTATACAATTACAATAATAATTATATTTCCTTGACTCCAACAGTTGACCCAAGTGTTTTACTAAAATCGCATTTGGTAAAAAAATATGGCACCGTGGAAATAGTCTCAAATGAGTGCACGAAATACAGAAATTATTAATGCTGAAAATTATTTAGTTGAACAATATAAAACAGTCAATGTAGAAAGACCCATTTAAATCACAAAAATAGACAAAACATGAAACGATTTCAAAAGATTTTACTGAGTTACAGTACATACAAGGAAAGCAGTCAATTGAAATAAATTCATAAGGCCCTAAATCTATGGATTTCATATGACTGTGCAGGGGTGCAGCCATGGGTGGGCATAGGCCCACCCACTTGGCAGTCAGGTTCACCCAATCAAAATGTGTTTTTCCCACAAAAGGGCTTTAGTACAGACAGAAATAAATCCTCAGACGATCCCGCAGGTGAAGAAGCCAGATGTGGTGGTCCTGGGTTGGCGTGTTACACCATGGTCTGCGGTTGGGAGGCCGGTTGGACAGGGATGTAAAAGACATTTGTGCACACAATTTTATTGGTGCATATGGAAAATTTGAGAATTTTTATTTCATCTCATGAAATATGGGACCAACACTTAACATGTTGCGTTTATATTTTTTGATCAGTGTATGTGTTGCCACCCTCGGGTTACGACTACTCAAAGTCATATTGAAAAACATAAAATACCGTCAGAAATTTTTACTGTGATATGATATTTTGGCGATATCCCCCCAGCCCTAGCAGTCACTACAATCATGGGCCTTTAATTAATTATTTTATTCTGTGTTAAAGCATTCAACCAAAATAATTGAAAACAATTATTTTTTAAATCAATTGAACAGACCTCAAAAAGCACTAATCGCTCCGCTACCACCCACTAACCCTAAATGAGTCAACGTACAAAAATCCCCATTAAATTAAACATTCATCCATACACACAGGGACTTGCACGCCAAATGTGGTAGATCATATGTTAGACCAAGATGTCGATTTTATTCTGGAGAACAATGTGGAAAACAAACAAAGGGGGAACTGCATCACTGTGTCTTGCACGATTCAGAGAGAAACAAAGCATCCTTTCTAATAGCAACCATACCTGTCTGAGCAGCATAAACTACGCATATACTACGCAGACTACGCAATGATCCTCGTGTTCTCCAGTCACTGAATATCACCTTTTTGGTCCACATTTCTTAGCTCAAAAGACGGCTTAACAAAGCAAGCGTCGAGCCACCATCCATCAACACAGGCACACAGCTCCAAATCATTTGTGCAGTGCTACGGCCTTGCTGCCCTTTAATAACTAAGCCTAAATTTCAGTGTAGAATAGACAAATATCATAGAAAAAGACCTGAGTTCAGACCATCTCCTTGCACAACAGAAAATGCTGTGGAACTAGGTCTATAGTACTTTAAAGAACATGAACTATAGTTGCTCAAAAGTACTACTGAAAACCTTTTTCTAGATAAAACTATAACAAAACAAGAGGAAAAGGTTGACATGTACAAGTTGTAACAACAGGACACATGGGCGTCTGGGAGAGAGCAACACAACAGAATAATGAACAGCTCAGTCTGGCATTCACTAAGAGGGTTCACCATGTATACACACACATAGCTGAGCATCTCTCTGAGATGGGGACATTAAAGAGGGATGAGGAAGATATCTGCTTTTCCTGCTGCCCTGTATCTGTCTCGCTCCCAGGCTTTACTGCTTCATAAGTACATCTCTGCTTTCTCTCCCCAGCTCTCCACATGAGACCAACTGAAAGAAAGTCTGGAGAAAGCAGAGGGACAATGGCGGATCTCACCAGGACCCCTCAGAGTTCAAGGCCAATGACTGACAGTCAAGTCCCTGCTGTTGGGCAAGAAGAGGAATTCCTGGTTATTACACTTCTGTCCAGCTCTGATCATTAAAGAAGTCCTGTGTGGGACAACACACCATCTTGATACAGTGTTTATGAAGGAGACGTTGACAGCCAGGCAGGCATCAATAGGGATTAGGCTAGACGTTTACCATAATGCCTTGGGCTCAGCTGAGACTGGCAGATGGTAAAAGGTAGGAAATGCAGTGCAAATCTAGAAATGCTTTAGAGGACAGCAGTTGAGGACTGGACTGACTAGCACCCTGTCTGATAGATAGCTGGTTCCTCTCAGCTGAACAGAGGACAGTCAGGAGGACTCCGATGGCCTGAGGGGCTGGAGACAACAGTACGGAGCTCTCTGTATATGAGCTCTGTTATCCTCCAGAGTCCCTGTGAACTGAAACCTGCAGTCATAAACAGAGGCAGCAGGCGACACAGAGAGGGGGATGTGGTTACACTGGGAACACAGGCAGGCAGGAAAGGAAAAATTGAGGGGTGTCGATGACCAAGAAGCAGCTGGTATCCTTGTGTGGGGACCAGGCTCTGCCGCTTGCATCTATAGTGTACTGAACAAAAATATAAACGCAACATGTAAAGTGTTGGTCCCATGTTTCATGAGCTGAAATAAAAGATCCCAGAAATGTTCCATAAGCACAAAAAGCTTATTTCTCTCAAATGTTGTGCACAAATTTGTTTACATCCCTCTTGGTGAGCATTTTTCCTTCGCGAACATAATCCATCCACCTCACAGGTGTAACATATCAAGGAGATGTTGAAGCAGCATGATCATTACACAGGTGCACCTTGTGCTGGGGCCAATAAAAGCCACTAAAATGTGCAGTTGTGTCACACAACATTATGCCACAGATGTCTCAAGTTGAAGGAGCGTGCAAGTGGCATGGTGACTTCAGGAATGTTCAGAGCTGTTGCCAGAAAATGGAATGTTAATTTCTCTACCATAATCCCCCACTGTTGTTTCAAATAATTTAGCAGAACGTCCAACCAGCCTCCCAACCGCAGACCACATGTATGGCGTGGTGTGGGCGAGCGGTTTGCTGATGTCAATATTGTGAACAGAGGACCTCCCGGGTGGCGCAGACTCAGGGTTCACGCCCAGGCTCTGTCACAGCGGGCCGCGACCGGGTGGTCCGTGGGGCGACGCACAATTGGCCTAGCATCATCCGGGTTAGGGAGGGTTTGGCCGGTAGGGATATACTTGTCTCATCGCGCACTAGCGACTCCTGTGGCGAGCCGGGCGCAGTGCATGCTAGCCAGGTCGCCAGGTGCATGGTGTTTCCTCCGACACATTGGTGCGGCTGGCTTCCGGGTTGGATGGGCGCTGTGTTAAGAAGCAGTGCGGCTTGGTTGGGTTGTGTTTCGGAGGACGCATGGCTTTCGACCTTCGTCTCTCCCGAGCCCGTACGGGAGTTGTAGCGATGAGACAAGATAGTAACTATTAACAATTGGATACAACAAAATTGTGGAGAAAAGGGGGTAAAAAAATATATATATATGTATATATTGAATATAGTGCCCCATGGTGGTGGTGGGGATATGTATTGCCAGGCGTAAGCTCAGACAACAATTGCATTTTATCGATAGCAATTTCAATGTACAGAGATGCCGCGACAAGATCCTGAGGCCCATTTGTTATATATTTTTTTGACTGCATGTGTGACCAACAGATGCATATCTGTATTCCCAGTCATGTGAAATCCATAGATTACGGCCTAATTTATTTATTTAAATTGACCGGATTTCCATATAAGAACCATATGACAGTAAAATCTTTAAAATGGTTGCATTATTATTTTTGTTCAGTACACACGTCAAACATTTGGACACACCTACTCTTCCAAGGGTTTTTCCTTTCTTTTTACTACATTGTAGAATAATAGTGAAGACATCAAAACTATGAAATAACACATATGGAATCCTATAGTAACCAAAAAAAGTGTCAAAATATATTATATTTGAGATTCTTCAAAGTAGCCACCCTTTGCCTTGATGACAGCTTTGCACACTCTTGGCATTCTCTCAACCAGCTTCATTAGGTAGTCACCTGGAATGAATATAAATTAACTAGTGTGCCTTGTTAAAAGTTCATTTGTGAAATGTATTTCCTTCTTAATGCGTTTGAGCCAATCAGTTGTGTTGTGACAAGGCAGGGGTGGTATACAGAAGATTTGGTAAAATACCAAGTCCATATTATGGTAACAACAGCTCAAATAAGCAAAGAGAAACAGTCCATCATTACTTTAAGACATGTTGGTCAGTCAATCCAGAAACATTTCAAGAATTTTGTAAGTTTCTTCAAGTGCAGTCACAAAAACCATCAAGCGCTACAATGAAACTGGCTCTCATGAGGACTGCCACAGGAAAGGAAGACCCAGAGTTACCTCTGCTGCAGAGGATATGTTCATTAGAGTTGTAAGTTTCAGAAATCACAGCCCAAATAAATGCTTCACAGAGTTCAAGTAAAAAAGGAGAGCCACACACTCTAGGAGCTCCGATGCAATAATTTAATAACCAACGTTTCGACAGACAAGCTGTCTTCATCAGGGTATAATAACAAACACTGCGGGTAACTAGTTTATATAGTGTCAAAGGACACAAGCAGGTGTCTGTAATCATGGCCGGATGTGGCCTGATATCATTGGTTAATTCTTAGAGGAGAGTGCATGAATCAGGCCTTCATGGTCGAATTACTGCAAAGAAAACACTACTAAAAAAGGACACCAATAAGAAGAAGAGATTTGCTTGGGCCAAGAAACACAAGCAATGGACATTAGTCCTTTGTTCTGATGAGATTTTTGGTTCCAACTGCTGCATCTTTGTGAGAAGCAAAAGTAGGTGAACAGATGATCTCTGCATATGTGGTTCCCACCGTGAAGCATGGAGGAGGTGGTGTTATGGTGCTTTGCTGTTGACAATGTCAGTGATTTATTTAGAATTCAAGGCATTCTTAACCAGCATGGCTAACACAGCATTCTGCAGCGATACGGAATCCCATCTGGTTTGCGCTTAGTGGGACTATCATTTGTTTTTCAACAAATCAAATGTTTCTCCTCAATCTACAAACAATACCCCATAATGACGACAAAGCAAAAACAGGTTTGGACATTTTTGCAAATTGATAAAAAATAAAAAGAGATACCTTATTTACATTAGTATTCAGACACATTGGTATGAGACTCAATTGAGCTCAGGTGCATCCTGTTCACATTAATCATCCTTGAGATGTTTCTACAACTTGATTGGAGTCCACCTGTGGTAAAAATCAATTGATTGGACATAATTTGGAAAGACACACACCTGTCTATATAAAGGTCCCACAGTTGACAGTGCATATCAGAGCAAAAACCAAGACATGAGGTTGACGGAATTATCCGTAGAGCTCCGAGACCTGATTGTGTCGAGGCACAGATCTGGGGAAGGGTACCAAAAAATGTCTGCAGGATTGAAGGTCCCCAAGAACACAGTGGCCTCCATCTTAAATGGAAGAAGTTTGGAACCGTCCAAGACTCTTCCTAGAGCTGGTCGCCCAGCTAAATTGAGCAATCAGGGGAGAAAAGCCTTGGTCAGGGAGGTGACCAAGAACCTGATGGTCACTCTGACAGAGTTCCTCTGTGGAGATGGGAGAAACTTCCAGAAGGACAACCATCTCTGGTTGCACTCCACCAATCAGGCCTTCATGGTAGAGGGGCCAGACAGAAGCCACTCCACATTAAAAGGGATATGACAGCCCGCTTGGAGTTTGCCAAAAGGCATCTAAAGGACTCAGACCATGAGAAACAAGATTCTCGGGTCTGATGAAACTAAGATTGAACTCTGGCCTGAATACCAAGCTTCACGTCTGGAGGAAACCTGGCACCATCCCTACGGTGAAGCATGATGGTGGCAGCATCATGCTGTGGGGATGTTTTTCAGCAGCAGAGACTGGGAGACTAGTCAGAATTGAGGGAAAGGTGAACAGGGCAAAGAACAGAGAGATCCTTGAGGAAAACCTGCTCCAGAGCACACAGGACCTCAGACTGGGGCGAAGGTTCACCTTCCAACAGGACAACAGCCCTAAGCAACACAGCCAAGACAACGCAGGAGTGGCTTCGGGACAATTCTCTGGATGTCTTTGAGTGGCCCAGCCAGAGCCCGGACTTGAACCCAATCAAACATCTCTGGAGAGAACTGAAAATAGCTGTGCAGCAACACTCCCCATCCAACCTGACAGAGCTTGAGATGATCTGCACAGAAGAATGGGAGAAACGCCCCAAATACAGGTGTGCCATGCCTCATACCCAAAAAGACTCTAGGCTGTAATAGCTGAAAGGTTCTTCAACAAAGTACTGAGTAAAGGGTCTGAATACTTATGTAAATATGAAATGTGCAAACATTCCTAAAAACCCGTTTTTGCTTTGTCATTATGGGGCATTATGTATAGATTGATGAGGACAAAAAAATAATTATTTAATCCATTTAGAATAAGGCTGTAATGTAACAAAATGTGGAAAAGGTCAAAGGGTTTGAACACTTTACGAATGCACTGTACAGACTACACCCAGGGCTTGATCATACATACAGAACACAGTGAGAAAAGCTGCCGGTCTAATTGAGCAACAACATCCATGGTAGGAGTTAGAAACAGACTTATCTTCCTTAGCACCACAGGAGGTTGGGTGGCACCTTAATTGTGGTGGATGGGCTCATGTTAATGACTGGAACAGAATACATGAATGGTATTGAACTCATCAAACATGGTTTCTGATACCATTCCAGTCACTCCATTCCAGCCATTACTATGAGCCGTCCTCCCCTCAGCAGCCTCTTGTGCTAAGCACTGTCTGGCTCCTGGACCACAATGAGTGATTAGTCAGGACAAGCAGGGAATAGAGTGACTGACTGGTCCAGTGCTGTGGAGACATCCCTCATGCTAATAGCACTCAGTGTCTAAATATATGCTCTCCCCTTTGTACTCCATGGGACCTGGAAGTCACTGAGGGCCAATTTACAACCTCCTGAAAATGGATGAGAGGGACACAGGTTGTCGTGCTGCTGAGATCAACCAGGCAGCAGGCACGGTTTTAAACCAGGGACAGACAGTGGGAGAGGAGAAGTGGTGTCTGTGGGTATAACAGCCTGCTGCTCAGGTTTTACAGGCTCCACATTTCACCACATTAAATATAGTAATAAACAACATGTCACAAAGAGCTCGTCTGAGAACTGGAGACATTTTAGAAGAATAGGGTAAACCAGTCTAGGCATGGGGAAATCTAGAACAAGAGAGGAAGCAATGAAGAAAGAGCGAGAGAGAAAAAAAAGAGAGCAAATGGTCGAGACAGAAAGATGCACGCCTACATCAGAAACCTCAGTTGTTAAGCATCTCTTAGCTGGTAAGTGTGATCAGTAACAATGAGAGGTTGTCTATACCAAATATTTTAACTAAACTAAAATTTATTTATTTATTTGGAAGGATAACCTCAGGTTTATTCAATCCACATGAATGGACATGTATCGTATGATAGATTCATTCAAACACAGATCCTGTGATGACAGAAACTAGAACAGCCACACCTTTTCAAAGGAAACCAGACAGGTGTTACCATGATGAGTAACTCAGGAGACAAAGGACATCAAGTGGGCTGTCCCTGTCAGTAAGAATGATGCATGAGAGTTAAGACAAGTCTTCTATGCTATCTACACCATATTGATTGCTGAGACATCCAGAAAAAGGTCTGAGACTAAACATTAAAGCTGAGCTAACAGAATTACAAGGCTTTATACAACTCTGCCAACTCATAGACAAGATGCTGCTCAATGTGACAGCTCAAGGTGAAAGAGCACCTTGAGTAAGAGTGAGAGGGAGCCTGTCTCATCCACATACAGGCTACCACTGGCTTATCAACAGTGACAGGTTGGGCCATAAACCCTGGCTCTTTGTTAGCTACAGCCCCAATGCCCTGTTCATAGGCAATGTGGGCCAAAGGATGGCAAAATCATAGGGAACAACCTTTAGCTACTTACTCAAAAGTGAAGAAGAGTCCGCTTGTGATGAGAATGAGGACGAGGGTGAGGTAGAAGACCCCTGTCTGTCTGGCCATCATGATCCTCCCATTGCAGTAAAATTTATTCCGCCCCGGGAAGGCTTGCCACTTCCTCTTTTTGGGGGTCCTCTTCTTGTATGGAGTTTCCATTGGGGTTGAGCTGCGAGTGCTGATCTGGCTGTATTCGCACTCTCGCATAGGCTCAGCCACCCCGAGTTGCAGCATCAATGGTCACTCAGTGAGATCCCCTCCACAGTTGAAGCAGTCCAGGGCCAGGAGCACCGCTGAAATGAAAGCAACAGAACTGTGATGTTAATCTACTGGAAAAATAGATGTCTGATTATAGCCTGGTCCCAGATCTGTGTGTGGAGTATACAGTCAACTACTATGTTGTCATGCCAGATGGACAATTAATAGTTGTTGGCAAAACAATATCAACAGATCTGGGATCAGTCTGATTATAGGATCACATTCAATGTTTTGCAGATTATGTTGAAAGGAGCTAGTATAGGGTTTAGCTTGCTACCATTTTAGAATTCATGTTTTATCAGCTAGCTATGATTGTATTAGTTTGTGGGCTATGGTTTCCAGCATGACATCCAGACCTATCCATCTTACTAGGCTACATAACTAACTAGCTTAGTAACGTTAGTTAGCTACCAGTGACAGCTTCTCACATGCTTGAAACTTTTCACTAGCTAGCAACTAATGGTTTAATCAAATATACTTAGTCTTGGTCCTAGCTAGCTAACTGAACTAGCTAACTACCTACCTACCATGACCAAATAAACAAACGTTAACTATCTTACGCTAGTTAGGTAATGTTACCTGAATCACCCAGCAACATGACTTTACTATTGACTAGATATAGACAGCTAACGTCAGCTAGCTAGCAAAAAGAAAAATGCAGCCAAGTAACTAGATCTAGTTAGCTAGGCTAACGTTAACTCGTGGGCAAACTTCTGAGTGTTCTGTCGTTTCCTGTGAGCCAACACCCGTTTTCATTCACCAAGCATTACGGGCACATCCCGGACCGCATACCATCACAGAAACCCTCCAGTTGACAGCCCTCTGGACAGCTCACCAAAGAAAGTCGAGACTGCTGGTACGCCACTTTTTTATGGTCTCCTTATCCGTGTTTGTTGCAAACTGCAGTCGAAAACAATATCATAATTTCTCTCGGAATTACAATAATTACAAAAGGCTTACGACTGATTTGAAAATATCAAACAATTCAATCATGGAAAAATCAGAGGATAGTCTGGGGAGGTCCCACGCCACACCATTTCAAACTCAACCACAGTGGAAAGACGCGCGAGTGATTCTCAGACAAGTTTGCGTGTGATACGAAAAATCAGTACACGCGCTTGCAGGTCCAATTTCCATCTACAGTTGCTAAATTTGGGGATATTCACATAATTATGTCACGTACTCGTTCGCTTGCGTAGTGAAAAGATGCACCATTCCCAGCAAGGCTGCTGAAACATCGGGATATCCCACTGTGTTTGTTCGGAAAGCATTCACACTGTTATCTCCATCACGTTGCACTGCTCATCGCAACTAACAAACAACAACATACCGAGCACACATCCCGCCCTCCTCGAAACACATTCTTCTTCGTGTGAATTTCTGGCAGACCAGACGCTGTGTTGGGTATTGCTGCCTTTCAGAGGTCGGAGTGCATATTGCACATTTATCACAAAAAAAGTAAAGGGGAACATTATAAATTGCACAACCATCTAACCCTGCAACGGTCTGTCCCCAAAACCCACCACCCATCCCACTACTTTGGTCCTAAACAATCTTACACCAGGCCATCAGCCTTGGAGGATGGAACCCCTTCTCTCAAAACTCCCTGTAGATCTTCTGCACTAAAATCACTCAGACCCAAATATTTCTCTGCTGCTGCAACTACCACGCCTATCTTCTGTGATGTCCACTCCATCCATGCAGTTCAGTTAATCACCATGGCTATAATAAAGCACTGCTCTGTTTTCTTGACATAGCTATCAACAAAACAAGTCCTACAGGCTCTAGTTGTGTTGCACCGGGACAACTGCCAGTCACATGGTTAAGTGCCACAAAGAGGGACATACTGTACCAGTCAAAAGTTTGGACACACCTACTCATTATTTTTTACTATTTTCTACATTGTAGAATAATAGTGAAGACATCAACTATGAAATAACACATATGGAATCTTGTAGTAACCAAAAAGTGTTAAACAATCAAAGTATATTTTAGATTCTTCAAAGTAACCAACCTTTGACTTGATGACAGCTTTGCACACTCTTGGCATTCTCTCAACCAGCATCATGATGAATGCTTTTTCAACAGTCGCCACAGGTAGACCTTCATCCTGGTCAGGTTCATTTTCAAAGGACTCATTACTGCCGACTGACTCCATGTCATGATCCTCAGACCAATGGGATCCAACATCCTCAAGATGCTCAAGCGATAAAGTGGATTTAATTTTACTTGTCTTTTATTCAGGGAAAGAAGGTTTGTACTTAGCACCATGGTTTTGAATTTTTCACGTCTTCACACTTCTCTCCTGCTGTGACACATCCGCTCTGCATCTTGGTCAGTGGATAGCAAATGCATGAATTGGTGGATAGCTGTGCAACAGGAATTATGGGGAATGTAGTAGCCCATTGATCTCATTGATTGCACATCTGGAAAGAAAATAAACACAACTGTCCAATGCCTGAATAATACAAAAAAGAACATTCATTTATTATCTACAGCTTCACTAATAGAACAAATATAATCAATTTATCATGAAAATGATGCCCTTTTAGATCCTGAATTCTAGCCTACCATGTTTACATCAACAGGGGAGTCATTGTCACGTGTGCTCCCTCTTCGGCCTCTAGGTCACCAGGCTGCTTGTTATGGCGCACACCTGTCACCATCGGTATGCGCATCAGCCCATAATGACACTCACCTGGACTCCATCATCTCCTTGATTGCCTGTCCTATATATGTCACTCTCTTTGGTTCCTTCCCCCAGGCATCATTGTTTCTGTTTCATGTCTGTGTGTTGGTTGTGTTTCTTGTTCTGTACTATCATTCATTCATTAAATTATTAATTCATTAAATTATTCATTCATTCATTCATTAAATTATTCATTCATTCATTCATTAAATTATTCACTCACTCCCTGAACTTGCTTCCTGACTCCCAGTGCACATGTTACTGTCATATGTGTACCCATAAGGTAGTCCAAACCAGCTGTCATACATACATGCCCTCTAATGCCAGCCTCGTCATGTGATGCTGCAAGTTCCTGAGGTCCTGGTCATTTTTCTGGATTCTTCACTCCCCCATACCACCTACACACCACAGAAATCCTTAACATCTCCTAGTCTGAACAATGCCTCTGGCTTCCAGCTTGATTCACTCAATCACTCCCACAGCCCTCCTACACATCTCCAAGTCTGAACAATGCCTCTGGCTTCCAGCTTGATTCACTCAATCACTCCCACTGTCCTACAAACATGTCCTTGTCCATGTCCATGTCAATGCTCCTCTTTCACAGGCAAACTTAGAGAACTCTGTCTGAGTCATTGGGCATACATACGTATTATCAACAGGTCTCTCAGAGGTGAGAAATAGACTCACAGAGAGCACAGGAAGTTGTTTTTCCTGTACTGTATGAGAACCTGAGTGGGCTTAGATCACTACTATGCACTATTGAGTAGAAATGAGAATGGAAAAGGAGCCCAATATGCTCATTAGTCTCTCAGAGTAGTGGTACACATAGCCTATACATCATTCTTCATGACATCTCCACAGGTTTTTTCATATACAATACATTGGAAATACAATTTTATGTTCATAGTCAAATGTGGATATAGTGCCTTCAGAAAGTATTCATACCTCTTGACTTATTTCACATTTTGTTGTGTTACAGCCTGAATTCAAAATGGATTAAATAGTTTTTTTCTCACCTGTCTACACATAATAACAAAGTGAAAGCATGTTTTTAGAAATGTTAGCTAATTTATTATCTACAATGTTGTTTATCCATCCTCAGTTTTCTCCTATCACAGCCATTACATTTTGTAACTGTTTCACTATTGGCCTCAAAGACAAATCCCTGAGCGGTTTCCTTCCTCTCCAGCAACTGAGTTAGGAAGAACACCAGTATCTTTGTAGTGACTGGGTGTATTGATACACAATGTCTGTTTTTTTTTAAATCTACCAATAGGTGCCCTTCTTTGCGAGGCATTGGAAAACCTCCCTGGTCTTTGTGGTTGAATCTGTGTTTGAAATTCACTGCTCAACTGATAATTGTATGTGTTGGGTACAGCGATGAAGTAGTCATTCAAAAATCACGTTAAACACTATTATTGCAACTTATGATGTGAGTTGTTGAGCACATTTTTATTCCTGAACTCATTTAGGCTTGCCATAATAAAGGGATTGAATACTTATTGACTCCAGACATTTCATTTCAGCATTTCCACCTTGACATTATGGGGTATTGTGTGTGTAGGCCAGTGACACAACATCTAAATGTAATCTATTTCAAAAGCAGGCGGTAACACAACAAAATGTGGGAAATGTCTCGGGATGTGAATACTATCTGAAGGTGGTTGTAACATGTACATGTAGATTGATCAGCAGTCTCAGGAGGTATTCCCATGAAACACATTTCCAATCAAACAGCATTTGGATGTTATAATCCAAAACACTTTCATACTAGTGGATTACATCATATGAAACGTATATACAGTATAATGAGGCTGACATAGTGGATAAAGCTGTTGTATTCATTCTCAAAAATCTGTGACAAGCCATGGATGTTATCAATGCTTTTCACTGACCCTTAATCCACAGGGTCAGACTTTAAATCCTGGACTGGCAGCATGTTTGACCAAAGTGCTGACATATGATGAAGCTTTATTTGCCTAAGAAAATGACTGGATATGATATCCCTTTCCTCCAATTTAAGAACCACATGGGGTTGATTCAGAATCTATCTGGGCCTTTGTCCAGGGATATATTCTAATACATAATGGAAAGGGAAGGATGGTCAGTGCTGTGACCAAGTCCATTCAGTATCAGAGTTGTCAAATATAATCAATACCCACTGGGCACACATTGGTTAAATCAATGTTACATTGAATTACATTGAACCAATGTGGATTAGATGTTGAATTGACATCTGTGCCCATTGGCTAGTCTTTGCGTGAGGATGTGATGATAGAATTACCGTTTACATGAAATGGGGTGAATACACACATTTGTTCAACTAAATACACCAGCGTTTTCCAAATTCGGTCCTTGGAACCCCACGTTTTGGTTTTTGCCCTAACGCTACACAGCTAATTCAAATTATCAAAGTTTGATGATTAGTTGATTATTTGAATCAGCTGTGTAGTGCTAGGGCAACAAACAAAATGTGCACCCCTTGGGGTCCGAAGACCGAGTTTGGGAAAACCTGAAATATACAAAGAATCCCCATTTTTACAGACTGATTTCCCCCAAAAGATATTCAAAAACTACACACATGCAAACACTCTCTCACACACACTCTGGCACAACTTCCAGCCTTGCTGTCAGAGCTATGACTCAGCCACTCAGAAGCAGCACTGTGTGGGAGGCCTACTACTGTGGTGGTGGTGGGCCCTGAGTGAAAATCAGTCACCAACGCTAAAATCCAATACATTTACAGTACAACTACCCACGTTCTGACACAATCTGTGCCATGTTCTACATTCTGAACTAAGGTATCTTAAGTGGTGCTCTGAATCATAGTATTTCATTCGAACATGACAATCTGCTTACAAACAACCAACACAGACTGCCAAAGTACAGGTACAGTAGTTTGAGAATTGTAAGGAAGGACGTTTTAGGTATACGAAGTACCTCACAGGCACTATTTTAGAAAAATATATACTGTGGGTTCTTATCTGCTTTCCCAGTTTGGCTCTGCACAAGAAGCCTTATAATCGTCCCTTTAAAAATCAAATCTGAACTGAGATGATGACATCTAATGAGACCATCCATGTCAGTAACTGGAATGGTGTTCAGTTCAAAATAAGATCAAAAATAAGTGCTTTATTTGAGCAATAAATAACCACAGAGGGTAAGCTTGAAAAACCGTTTTTTTCTCTGTCCGATTGAGGCTCTATCAGACTGATCAACTCCAAAGTACAGGCAGTTTTGCTTACCTGACCCCCACACTTATCAGTTATGTTGTGGACAAGGAATGATTGAGGTGAAGTCAAGTGTCTTGTCCTCATTCACTCTAGGTAGAGGGGGCATGCTGCACATTCAGAGAACGTGGCCTAAATCACATAGAGCAGTCAGTACCATGTCATTTCATCCAATTTCATCATGCTTGTGATTGTGGTTTGTGAGTGTTCAGGTCAGGAAAATGCAACCTGGTCTCAGTGCATTTCACATTATTCTGTATGTAAATCAGAGACACTCCATTTAGTATGATATGTTACATTTTGTATAGTATGCATTAATTAGTGGATGTCCATCACCCCTAGGCTATGGGTTAGGGTTAAGTTTAAGAGTTAGGCTAAATGGGTTAAGGCTGGGGTTAGGGTTAGCTAACATGCTAAGTTGTTGAAAAGTAGCTAAAAAGTAGTAAGTAGTTGAAAAGTTGCTAATTAGCTCAAATGCTAAAGTTGTCCATGATGACTATGCACACTCTTGGATTGCATCCTACCTGGAAGGCCGCTCCTACCAGGTGACGTGGAGAGGATCTGTGTCTGCACCACTTATTGTCATTACTGTTGTCCCCCAGGGCTCGGTTCTAGGCCCTCTCCTCTTCTCTCTATACACCGAGTCACTCGGCTCCATCATAATCTTACATGGTCTCTCCTGTCATTGCTATGCGGATGACAATCAACTACTTTCTCCTTTCCCCCTTCTGACACCCAGGTGGCGACAGGCATCTCTGCGTGACTGGATGATATCTCGGCCCACCATCTCAAGCTCAACCTCGACAAGACAGAACTGCTCTTCCACCCGGGGAAGGCCTGCCCGCTCAAAGACCTCTACATCATGGTTGACAACTCCACAGTGTCACCCTCCCAGTGCAAAGAACCTTGGTGCGACCCTGGACAACACCCGGTCGTTCTCTGCAAATATCAAAAAAGTGACCCGCTCCTGCAGGTTCATGCTCTACAACATCTGTAGAGTACGACCCTGCCTCATACAGGAAGCGGTGCAGGTCCTAATTCAGGCACTTGTCCTGTCCCGCCTGGACTACTGCAACTCGCTGTTAGCTGGGCTCCCCACTTGTGTCATCAAACCCCTGCAACTTATCCAGAACGTTGCGGCCCGCCTGGTTTTCAACCATGTCACCCCTCTCCTCCGCACATTCCACTTAATGCCCTTTAAGTGTAAGAACTGTTTGAAAAGACTGCCTGAAATTTCAGACTGTTTTGGTGGGATGGAGTTTTGGCCTGCCTGGTGAAATCACCAGGCGGTTAATTAATTAATAGACCAATAAGAGAGATAGTTCCAAACCTCTCTGCCAATTACAGGTAGTTTTCAGTTTTCCTCTCCACACTCAAACCACCTCCAGACAGTCCTAGCAGAATTCTTGCTTGAGAAATTGCTCTTTGCTAAGAAGCTATTTTTGTTTATTTTTGACCATTTTAATTGAAAACAATCACATTAAGGTACTTAATTGTTACCCAGAAATGATTTGATATTGAGATAAAAAATGGCTGCATTGGGCCTTTAACAATATGAGAGCTTGGGACTATAAAGTTCTATCTCCAATTTGATCAACATATTGTTCTATTCAATGTTCTCTGTCTATACAGGGTGCGTTTGTAAATTCCCTCTGGCTATCTACTCTGATTTCAGAGTGTGCCAGGGCACAGAATAACTGATGAATTTACCAACACCTGTTGAATAGGGCCGTTGTCACTAAACGTTGGCAAAAAAAACTTCATTCAATTGTTGCTACCAGCACAGTTACAGTCACCAGTGTGCGCTCTTTTTGCAGATAGAATGTTACAGTCCCAAGCTCTCAAATAGTCAATGTACATTTTATTCATAACATGCTGGAACACAGAGTATAAATATGTATATCAAGTCAAAGACAGTCAATGAGTCAGAAGAAAAAGGCAGATTTACAATGAGTTGTCATATTTTGTGTGTGTTGTGGGTTCTTTTCTGAGGTTTATTTTTGAACTACATTGTCTTGGCTCAAAAATATACCCATTTACATGAATGGAGGACATACAATAAAATAAATATATTCACAAGTTCTGTAACCTCAGCGAGTTATCCCTGACCCTGGCACTTTCACGTTTGATGACCAAATATTGTTTTGATCAGCTTGAAGCTATAGTACAATGCGTAGAGGAACGTTATCCATACAGAGACCTACACAACCTCCAGGTTCAAATATCTGACCCCAATAACAAAATATGTATAATAACAATAACAAATCTCACCAATAATAAAAAGTAGTTGTAATAATCTGAAACTTTTTTTGATAGTGAATGTAGAGTCAACCAAAACTTAAAGAAAAGTGAAAGTGGTTCCAATGTACAACAGTCTATATACATACAGTACATAGTGCCAACTTGAGATAAAAAGGAAATAAAACAAATGCAACACAAGTGCTTAAGATACTGTTCTTTGTGAAAGTTGACTCCCGGATGTAGGTAGCAATGATTGACAACAATGAAGCAAGTCAAACATTTGACACTGTTAAAAAAAAAAATCTAATTGGCTGATGCAACACTGCCTACCCATGGTCAAAATTACATATTACAAGTGCCATGAACAGACAACTCGCACTTGGCCTATTGCACATTTTTCTCCAGCAATTGAAACATTTACATGTTTGTTTAATTAAAATCTGTGTTCTCTTTTTCTGAAAGTTTGGCAGGTTAAGTTTTATCTACAATATGTTTCACCATTTAAATAAATATGATCTTTGTAAACAAAACAAACCACATATGGTTAATACAGATATGAACATTTCTACAATTCCAAAACATTTCAAAAGAGAAAAATGAAATGAAAGAATCCTCTCCAAAATCTGGCACCAGCTTTGGTTAAACAAAAGAAAACAAAGAAAAAATAAGTATTCAAACAATATACACTTAAACAACAGCAGGTATTAAATATCTGTATTAAAATCATCTTTCAAATCCCAAAACCAAAGCGTTAATGGGGGCAGAGGAGCTATATATATTTATATATAAAAAAAAAGTTCTTCCATTTCATTTAAATAAAAATATAAAACCACAGAATAACGTGTTCCTCTCATCGTCTCTCTGTCTGTCTCTTGGCTCAGGTCCGTCTATCCTGCTGTCATAATTTTTTTACAAACTGAAAAAGTACTTCACATATGATGCTGGTCACCCCCTGGTTGAGCACAGAGGAGATGGAGATGTCCAGGAGTCTGCCCTCATACAGGACAAACTCTGGCCTGTTCTCCTCCACCTTGGCCATAGCCAGCAGAGCTTTGGCAGCCCGACACATCATGTTAATGCTGGGGGGCTCCATGGGGGGGTGGTGGGCCATGTGCAGCATGCTGTGGGGGTTCTGCTGGTACTGGGCCATGCTCACTCCATCCTCCAGGAAGCCCATCAGGTTACCCACACTATTCTTCTGTATGGCGATGGCGCGTGCTGCCGTAGAGTCTCCTTGAGCCAGGTTGGATAGGGTGGCCACGGCCATCTCGCGGTACACCTGGTTCTTACGCTGGCCCACGTAACGCACCAGAGTAGCGTACAGCTTCTCCTGGCGGCTGAAGGGCGGCGTGGCCAGCAGCAGGTCCACGTTGTTGTCCTGAATGCTCAGCTTGCAAAGGCACTCCAGCACCAGTCTCTGGGGGGTGAGGGGCGAGTGGGGGGTGCCTGAGGGGAAGGGGTCCTGGGCCTCGGCAGAGGGACACACCAT
The DNA here is from genome assembly GCF_018296145.1 of Oncorhynchus tshawytscha. Classification (NCBI taxonomy): domain Eukaryota; kingdom Metazoa; phylum Chordata; class Actinopteri; order Salmoniformes; family Salmonidae; genus Oncorhynchus; species Oncorhynchus tshawytscha. Next base: position 38,511,169 of record NC_056439.1, on the reverse strand, counting down.
CCAGTGGAGCAGGCCGTTCAGGATGGGCAGGCAGATGGTCTCTGGGTAGAGGGACAGGTCCAGCTGGCCAGAGATGTTAGCCAGAGTGACCAAGGTGTTCTCCCTGAGTGTAGCGAGACAGTTCCACCACCACTCATCCTTACTGCAGGCCAGGCCCCGCTCCTGCACATCCTCTCTCTGGTAGCTAGGGGGCGTCCTCTTCCTCTCTGGGTGCTGGTGGTGGAGCAGCAGCAGTCTGCCCAGGATCAGCACCAGGCCTGGGTGACGGGACATGTCTGAGTCGTTCCCAGGGATGAAGGAGAGGCTGCGGATGATGTTGGACACACAGAGGCAGCGTTTGGCCAGGGAGTCCTGCCAAGGGGAGGACGTGGAGAGGGGAGCCTCGTCCAGACAGCGGGGCTCGTCCTCTAGCAGGGTGATGTGCTGGTGGCCCCCTCCCTGGTGCAGCCTGAAGGGGTAGGTGGGGGCAGAGTGGGTAGGGTGGCCCTCTGACAAAGCCCCTAACCGGGCACACAGTATATCATCGATGGTGGCAGTGATACCCATCTCTGTCTGCTTTCCCCCCTCTGTGTCCTGTTCTTTATTGAGACTGGCACATTCCTCTCTCTCTCCATCCATCCTGTCAGAGTGCTCTCCCCTCCGCTCAAAGTAGGCCTGGATGTGGGCGGTGGAATCACCCCCGCCTGCCTGCCAGTGGAGCAGTCCGCTAGTGAACTCTGTCACGTGACCCAGCTGCTCTGTCATGTCCTCAATCAGGTCCTCTTTGTGCAGGATCTTGACGTGGAATTTGTCGTACTTGCTGGCCTGTTGTGGCCTTGGCTCGTGCTCTGAAGGAGCCTGATAAGGAGAGTCTTCCTTACTTTCAGCTGAGGCTTCTTTACTCTCGGTTGGCTTTTCACTCTCCTCATTCTCTTTCCCCTTTTCTTTCTCCCCATCCTTTTCTTTCTCCCCCTCCTCTTCTTTCTCCCGCTCCTCTTCTTTCTCCCGCTCCTCTTCTTTCTCCCCCTCTTCCTTCTTTACCTTCATCTCGGCTTCAGATTCCTCCTTCGTTCCCTCAGGGGCTGGTTCCATTGCACTGGGGGGTGACATCCCTTCCTCTGTCATTTTCTCTGTGATGTCAACAGGTTTCTCTTCCCCCTTTTCTACTTCTCCCTTCTCCGTCTCCCCCCTCTCCACCTCCTGCTCCTGCTCAGGCTCTGGTGGGCTGGGCTCACAGTCCATCTCGGGTTCAGAGGTCAGCTCCTCCCCCTGGTCACAGGCTTCAGCCCCAAGGAGGGTATTCTGGCCGATGGTCCCTATCTCATACTCCTCCAGGATGCCAAAGATCTCCATCACACAGCGTCTGAAGTACTCCACTATCAGCTCCAGGAAGCCAGGCAACTGCAGACACAACAAAATAACAAATGGCATTAGGGCACTTTAGCGTCCCTTATTATCTACAGAGTATTCTGATAAAGATGTGTTGCTTTGTGTTGGGGTGGAGAACTGTCAAGCATGACTAAATGTAAATCATTTCAGAGTGACGTCAAGACTCAATCCCGGTATGGTTAAGAACGATAGTAAGAGAAGAGTGTGTAGAGTGTCTCCAGTTACCTGTGTGAGGGTGAAGGAGGCCACAGATCTGTCATCATACAGCAGAATGTTGATGGTGTCCAGGGCCCACGTACTCTCACCCAGCAGACCTGACTTCAGAGACATCATCACTCGCCACGCCTCTGGGGTTCCTGTGGAGAACACAGGGGTTAGAGGAGGAAGGTTTGTAATTAATACCTGTCACAGATATCAAGATGATCACCATAATCCCAGTGCTAGTTTGACTTTACAAACATTAGAAAAGACATTAGAAAGGACATTAGAAAGACATTAGAAAGATCTCTTACCAGTGTCTTTTGAGGTAATTTTGCGACGTGGCTTGAAAACGGGCATGGTGGCCTCTACAGATCCTAGAGGGTAGTTGAGATCTCTCAGCAGGTTAGGTGCGACTTGGCCTGGGTGCCCATTACTCTGCACTGGCATGGGCATCCCTGGTTTGCCTGGCATCTTCATGGAGCCCATAAAGACAGCTTTGTTGGGGGACATGCGTGCCTCCATGGAGCGCTGGAAGGAGCCGGGGCTGGGGGCTCGGGGCAGGTGGTTGGCCATGGAGGGGGAGGTCTGGTATGCAGAGGGGGGCTGGCGGGAGGACATGGGGGTCATACCACCTGACATGTAGGAGGACTGGCGATGGCCTCCGTGCCCAAGCCACTGACCATCCTGGATGGGTCGGCCCTCCAAATCATCTCCTCTCCCCATAGGACCGTATGGCGGTACCTGGGAGGGTGCCCCCTGTCTGTTGGGGTAGGGATAACCCATGTCTGTCCTGGAGGGCCACATGTTGGGCCCCTGGGGTCCTTCCACTCCGTTGTTAGAGGGTGGCCCCCCAGACATCATCTGGGGGCCCATGGGGTGCTGCCCCTGGCCAGAGGCCTGCATGCGCTCTCGGCTATAGGGGGGAGGGTAGGGGAACTGGCCCTGCATTGGCCTCCTCTCAGGTCCAGAGTAACCAGTGGTGTAGTGGTTGTACATGTCAGGCTGCTGGCCCCTATACTGCATGGCATACATCTCCCCCTCATGTCTCTTTGCTGGGGGGCCGTACATCTCCCCCTCATGTCTCTTTGTTGGAGGGCCGTACATCTCCCCCTCATGTCTCTTTGCTGGGGGGCCATACATCTCCCCCTCATGTCTCTTTGCTGGGGGGCCGTACATCTCCCCCTCATGTCTCTTTGCTGGGGGGCCGTACATCTCCCCCTCATGTCTCTTGCCTGGGGACCCGTACATGCTCTCCATGGGGCGCTTGTAGCCATGTGGAGAAGCAAAAGATTCCAAGGTGATTATTTTATTACAATAACATTCAATACTAAACCAATCATTAAACTAAACTCTGCTGTTCCTGCATCACGAGGCCTGCTCAATGAGCTCCTTAGTGTGTCTGTCTCTCACCTGTTGTTGAGGGTACATCCCTGAGGGGTGCATTCCATATGACATGCCAGGGTACTGCTGCGCGTAGCCTTCGTGTCTGCAGAGGAGGAAATCAATTAGTCGCTGATGAACAGAAAGGAAGTTTCTAGACATCAACACAAACACTATTATGGTGGATGGTGGTGCTCCTCACCTCTGCTGGGAGGGGTATCTGTTGGGAGAGTAAATGCTGCCCTCACTGTTGGAAGGTCCCATGTTGCTCTGGTTCCCGGGGGGGCCCATGCTCCCCTCCATCCCCATCAGATGGTCTGGTCTGAAAGACAGACAGTCAAGCCTTCAGTTTGCATGAATACATGTTAACAAGGCAGAATTGGTTTCTAAACTGCTTACCTCCTGTCGTAGCCTGGTCCATATGGGTAGGGGGAGCGCTGGCCCATGCCTGATGTAGACCTGCCATACATATCCTGTATGCCACCACTGGTCATCTGGCCTGGCATGTAGGGCTCCCCTCCTGCCACTGTGGAGAATGACCAGAGGAACACAGTATGAATGGACAATATGCTGGAAACACAGTGTATATTTCTAGTGTTGTTGATGTAATGGTTAATTCTCTAGGTGGCACTAGTCTCCTACTAATAATCATCTCTTTCAGCATGATCATGAGATCCTGCAATGTCCTGACAACCCAGCTATGTTATTCACTCAGAGACAACATTTCTCAGAACCCAGCATCCAAACTTCAATCATCCTCTGCTCTCAGAGGTGAACCAGTCCAAATGAACAGTCAGTCGAATCAGGTGTTGCCCAAAAGACAGGGAAGAAAACAGCAGAGGTAAAAAAGGGAAAGTGGAAAGGTGAAGTTAGGATGAGAGACAATGACATCTAAGTGACTAATACATGCAAAGTGCCTTTGGCAAACAGCTTTGACGTTCCAGTCATAACAGTAAAACACAGATATCTGTCCCACTCGGTACACCACCAGCCAGCCTGCCCGGCACGGACATGTGCTCAGACAGGCAACTAACAACCCTAGTAGAGGACACAAAGTGCCCATCGCACTGCTGGACCTCTAGTTGTAAGTTCCTGTAAAACATTACAAGAATGTTTAAAAAAAAGATATATTGTTGTCACACGCAATTTAGTCTGGCGCTCTCTTAAAAAGTTCTGAGAAAGTCGCAGTAGGAACAAGCTCTGCATTTGCCATGTTTGTACAGCTCATCAGCTTATTGCTGTGTACTGTATGGTGGTACGTCTGTGCCAGTGCCTGGGTCCATGTTCTACTCACCCTTTCTCATGCCAACGAAGGGGTCCTTCTCGTACTGCATCCTCATCATCATGTTAGGGGGCATGTTGACCCCCTGCTGGTACACACCCCCAGAGCCCACCAGGGGGAGAGAGTTACGTTTCTGGAAGGCCGGGTCGCTCACCTCAGAGAACGGGTCCTGCACACTCACATCACTGCTCCTAGAGATAGAGGGAGAGGGGTAAAAGGTGAGGATCTAGACCAGGGCTGTCAAATTCATTTTCCCCCGGGGGGCGCATTCAGTCTTCAACGAGGTCTGTAGGGCCACCTTGAAAAGGTGCTATATTTCCTTGTTGTCAAAATTAGCTAAAAATAGTCCATTGTTCTTGGAATTTATTTAGGGTGATTATTGAGCTGGACACGGTCAAGAAACTGTATGAATAAAGGTCCTTTATTATTTCTACACACTTCTCATAGGTTTTAGTCCATTTAAAGAATATTGAGTTTGTTTCCCCCACAAATCACATTTGATTATTTATTTTTTTACTCAAGCCACCCGCGGGCCGGATTGGACCCCCTCGTTGCCCAGATCCGACCCGTGGGCCATATGTTTGACACACCTGATCTAAACACTTTAATATACAGTGCTTCGGAAAGTATTCAGACCCATTGACCTTTCCCACATTATTACGTTACAGCTTTATTCTAAAATGGATTAAATAACAAAAACTCCTCAGCAATCTACACACAATACAAAAAAATCAGTTGATTGGACATGATTTGGAAAGGCACACAACTGTCTAAATATGGTCCCACAGTTGCCAGTGCATGTCAGAGCAAAAACCAAGCCATTAGGTCAAATGAATTGTTCGTAGCGCTCTGAGAAACGGATTGTGTCGAGGCACAGATCTGGGAAGGGTACCAAAACATTTCTGCAGCATTGAAGTTCCCCAAGAACACATTCTTAAATGGAAGAAGTTTGGAACCACCAAGACTCTTCCTAGAGCTGGCCACCCGGCCAAACTGAGCAACCGGTGGAGAAGGGCCTTGGTCAGAGAGGTACTCAAGAACCCGATGGTAACTCTGACAGAGCTCTAGAGTTCCTCTGTGGAGATGGGAGAACCTTCCAAAAAGGACAACCATCTCTGCAGCACTCCACCAATCAGGCCTTCATGGTAGTGTGGCCAGACGGAAGCCACTCCACAGTAAAAGGCACATGCTTGGAGTTTGCCAAAAGGCACTTAAAGACTCTCAGACCATTAGAAACAAGATTCTCTGGTCTGATGAAACCTAGATTGAACTCTTTGGCCTGAATTCCAAGCGTCACGTCTGGAAGAAACCTGGCACCATCCCTACAGTGAAGCATGGTGGTGGCAGCATCATGCTGTGGGGATGTTTTTCAGCGTCAGGGACTAGGAGACTACTCAGGATTGATGCAAAGATGAATGGAGCAAAGTACAGAGAGTTCCTTGATAAAAACCTGCCCCAGAGCACTCAGGACCTCAGACTGCGGCGATGGTTCACCTTCCAACAGGACAACCCTAAGCACACAGCCAAAGACAACACAGGAGTGGCTTCAGGACAAGTCTCTGAATGTCCTTGAGTGGCCCAGCCAGAGCCTGGACTTGAACCCAATCTAACATCTCTGGGAAGACCTGAAAATAGCTGTGCAGTTACCCTTCCCATCCAAAATGACAGAGCTTGAGAAGATCTGCAGAGAAGAATGGGAGAAACTCCCCAAATACAGGTGTTCCAAGCTTATAGCGTCATACCCAAGAAGACTTTAATCGCTGCCAAAGGTGCTTCAACAAAGTACTGAGTAAAGGGTCTGAATACTTATGTAAATGTGATATTTCCGTCTTCTTTTTATAAATTAGCAAAACTTTTGAAAAACCTCTTTTTGCTTTGTCATTATGGAGTACTGTGTGTAGATTGATGAGGGAAAAAAACAATTTAATTAATTTTAAAATAAAGCTGTAACCTAACAAAATTTAGAAAAAGTCAAGGGGTCTGAATACTTTCTGAAGGCACTGTACGTACAGTGATACTAACTGAGGTAAAGAGGATATATATGGTATGTATACATACAAACACAGTCACATACACTCTCATACACTCTCAGCAGTGAGAGTGCTTGAATGAGAGGGGATCATGGTATACCTGCTGGCTGGGATGGGGGTGACCTGTCCCTGGGGGGTGGTGGCTGGGGTGGGAGGCTTCAGGTCACCTGACATCTCTGCCATGGAGCTGCTGCCTGATGACTGGGGGGTCTGGGGGCCCTGAACGGACCCTGAGTTAGCTGTTAGAAAGCACGAAAGATAAAGGGAGAGAAAGAGAGAGATAGAGGGGGGGAGCAGAGAGGGGGAACATTTTTAAATCACCTTTATTGGGTCAAAACCCTACAGAACATAAACATTCAAACCTCAGTTATCATACGCCACCGTGCTCATGTGTAGCAGCCTGTAATAAAAATTTGAGAGAGAGAGAAATTGAGAGAGAGAAATGAAGAGAGGAGAGAGAGATACAAGGAAAGAGAGAAAATTTGAGAGAGAGATAGAACACACAGTTGGTTACAAATTAATAGGAAATGTCCAATTTAGCGTATAGAAACCAGGCAGATTTAGCGTGGGGGAGCTGAGGAGCGGGGGTTAGGGGGTTGAGAGGCCAAAACCTCTTAGTCATTCCATGTGACCCTGAAATTCCCTGTTTCCAGCATTTCCCTTATGTAAATATAACAACCATGCCACCACCATGGCCAAGGACAGGGGTGACATACAGTGCCTTCGGAAAGTATTCAGACCCCTTGACTTTTTCCACATTTTGTTAGGTTACAGCCTTATTCTAAAATGTATTCAATTGTTTCCCCCCCATCAATCTACACACAATACCCCATAATGGCAAAGCAAAAACAGGTTTTAAGAAATGTTTGCTAATTTATAAAAAAAATACAAAATAGAAATATTGCATTTACATAAGAATTCAGACCCTTTACTCAGTACTTTGTTGAAGCATATTTGGCAGCAATTACAGCCTCGAGTCTTCTTGGCTATGACGCTACAAGCTTGGCACACCTATATTTGGGGAGTTTCTCTCATTCTTCTGTGCAGATCCTCTCAGGCTCTGTTAGGTTGGATGCGGAGTATTGCTGCACAGCTATTTTCAGGCCTCTCCAGAGATGTTCAAGTCCGGGCTCTAGCTGGGGCAGTCAAGGACATTCAAAAACGTGTCCCGAATCCACTCATGGCTTGTCCCGAAGCCACTCCGGATCTCTCTGTACTTTGCTGTGTTCATCTTTCCCTCGATCCTGAGTAGTCTCCCAGTCCCTGCTACTGAAAAACACCCCCACAGCATTATGCTGCCACCAACATTCTTCACTGTAGGGATGGTGCCAGGTTTCCTCCAAAAGTGACACTCTGCATTCATCAGACCAGAGAATCTTGTTTTCCTGGTCTGAGTGTCTTTAGGTGCCTTTTGGCAAACTCCAAGCGGGCTGTCATGTGCTTTTTACTGAAGAGTGTCTTCTGTCTGGCCACTCTACCATAAAGGCCTGACTAGTGGAGTGCTGCAGAGATGGTTGTCCTTCATGAAGGTTCTCCCATCTCCACAGAGGAACTCTAGAGCTCTGTCAGAGTGACCATTGGGTTCTTGGTCCCTCCCTGACCAAGGCCCTTCTCCCTCGATAGCTCAGTTTGGCCGGGCGGCCAGCTCTAGGAAGAGTATTGGTGGTTCCAAACTTCTTCCATTTAAGAATGATGGAGGCCACTGTGTTCTTGGGGACCTTCAATGCTTTTTGGTACCTTTCCCCAGATCTGTGCCTCAACACAATTCCTTCAACCTCATGGCTTGGTTTTTGCACTGACATGCTCTGTCAACTGTGGGACCTTATATAGACAGGTGTGTGCCTTTCCAAATCATGTTCAATCAATATCATTTACCACAGCTGGACCTCAAGTTGTAGAAACATCTCAAGGATGATCAATGGAGGTGCAGCGGTATAAGGCACTGCTTCGCAGTGCTTGAGAAGTCACTACAGACCCGGGTTCAATCACAGGCTGTGTCACAGCCGGCCGTGACCTGGAGACCTATGCGGCGGTTGCCAGCTGGATAGTGTTTCCTCCAAGACATTGGTGCGGCTGGGTTCAGTGAGCAGTGTGCCAAGAAGCAGTGCGGTTTGGCAGGGCCGTGTTTTGGAGGATGCACAGCGTCTCGACCTTCACCTCTCGCGAGTCCATAGGGGAGTTGCAGTGATGGGACAAGACTGTAAATATCAATTTGTTACAAAAAAAAAAGGATGGTCAACGGAAACAGGATGCACCGGAGCTCAATTTCGAGTCTCATAGCAAATGGTCTGAATACTTATGTAAATAAGGTTTTTGAGTTTTTTATTTTTAATACATTTGCTAAAAATTATTTTAAAATTTGTTTTTGCTTTGTCATTATGGAGTGTTGTGTGTAGATTCCTGAGGATGGTTTTTATTTAATCCATCTTAAAACAAGGCTGTAACATAACAAAATGTAGAAAAAGTCAGGCGGACTGAATACTTTCCGAAGGCACTGTATGTGAGGCCCCAAATCCTTTTAGCCTATCAGAGGGCCCGCTGGGGCCTATTTCACTAACAGGGTTGGGTAGGTTACTTTCTAAATGTATTCCGCTACAGTTACTAGTTACCTGTCCAAAACTGTAATCAGTAATGTAACTTTTGGATTACCCAAACTCAGTAACATAATTTGATTACATTCAGTTACTTTTAGATTACTTTCCCCTTAAGAGGCATTAGAAGAAGACAAAAATGTATGTTACCAATTGAACGACATCTATTGCAGGATAAATAAATCTTAAAGTTTACGGTACATAGCTGGCCATATATGGATATTAAATGTGACTTTATGGTTTGGTTTATGGTTTGGCAAACATCCTTTCCAAATGTAAAAGTAATCATTGAAGAAATCATCTAGTTTTTCAAAAGTGTCTGTCATCTGATTACAATATTTTTGCTGGTAACGTGACAGATTACAGTTACCATTTTTTGTAATCCCTTACATGTAATTTATCACATGTAATCCAATACTCCCCAACCCTGCTCACTAACCACCACTCATTAACACGAGCCTCAGCACCTGCCTGCCAAGAGTAGAGGGGGAATGCAGGGACTGCTAAGAAGGAGCAGGAGAAGAGGAGGAAGAGAAGAAGAAGGGGAGGGGGAAGAAGAGATGGAAACAGGAGGAAGAGAAGAAGAAGGGGAGGGGGAAGAAGAGATGGAAACAGGAGGAAGAGAAGAAGAAGGGGGAGGGGGAAGAAGAGATGGAAACAGGAGGAAGAGAAGAAGAAGGGGGAGGGGGAAGAAGAGATGGAAACAGGAGGAAGAGAAGAAGAAGGGGGAGGGGGAAGAAGAGATGGAAACAGGAGGAAGAGAAGGCCTCTCTGTGGGAATAGCTCATTGGAGAGCGCCAAACTTGCCGCAGTCGCTGTGGAGAGTTTTATTTTACAGCTTTTTGAAGATCGTTTTCCATTTTTGGCAGGGTGAACTCAGTGAGGGGTTCATGTGGAGGTTATGCCTGACGGCTCAACTGTAGTTAAAACACAAAGGGGGGAGGGTGTCTGTAAGGGCGAGGCTCACCCACATGCAGGCTGTACTGTACTATACTGTATTCTGCACTCCCTACAGTATATCAGAGAGAGTAACAGACTACTGTACCAGAGACCCGGCCATCCTACACTTCACTCAGGGGTAAGGTAGCTAGAATGATATGAAGCAAGTATCAGACCATATTATGCATAAATTGTATGATGCCATGGCTATGAATTTTTCAGCGCATAGGAATATTCAATTATTGAAGGTCTGTAACAACACAGGAAATGATGTAATGCCACGCCGCATTACACATGAAGACCCTACAAAGCGAAAGAGGAAAAAGGCATGTATGAAGTAGGAATGAAGGAAAACATGATGGCTAGTTTTAGAAGATAAGAGATGCTGGATATGTGAATGAGCGTTTAGTGTAGCAGCTCCTCTCTGCACCGCACGCCTCTAACAGGAATAAAGAATGGCTTAAAAAATTCATACTACTTCTGAATTATTCAACAATACCCCCTGCTGCCACAACAGTTAGAGGGTGGAGGGAGGGAGGGAGGGAGGGAGGGAGGGAGGGAGGGAGGGAGGGAGGGAGGGAGGGAGGGAGGGAGGGAGGGAGGGAGGGAAAGGGGATACCTAGTCAGTTGCACAACTGACTGCATTCAACCAAAATGTGTCTTCTGCATTTAACCCAATCCCTCTGAATCAGAGAGGTGCGGGGGGCTGCCTTAATCCACGTCATCATGTCTGTATGCCTGTTTCCAGGATATCTCCTCTGCTCCATAGCCAAGCAACTCAGAAAGTGAACAATGGATCCAGTGGTTACTGGAGGTTAAGAGCATTCCTATCCCTCAGATGCCGCAAGCAGACAAACAGGCAGGCAGACAGACATGCTGTTCTGAGTTTTAGGCTGGGTTTCTGTATAGCACTATGTGACAAACCCCCGAGCTGACAAGGTACAAATCTGTCGTTCTGCCCCTGAACAGGCAGTTAACCCACTGTTCCTAGGCCGTCATTGAAAATAAGAATTGGTTCTTAACTGACTTGGTTAACTTAACTGACTGGTTAAATAAAGGTAAAATAAAAAATAAATAAAATCTGCCAATGTAAAAATGGCTTTATAAATACATTTGATTTGATTTGAAACAGGCATACAGCCATACAGACAGACACGCATATAAACAGACAGGCAGGCAGGCAGACAGACAACACTGGGAGGGAGGCAGACAGAAAGTAAGGCAGACAGGCAGGCAGACAGACAGACTGGGATACAGATAGGCATACAGGCAGGCAGACAGACAACACTGGGAAGGAGGCAGGCAGAAAGACAGGTAGACAGGCAGGCAACACTAGGAGGGAGGGGACATTTACACAGCGTGAACTCAAGTGCCCTTTATTCTACGTTCAGAGAGAGAGAGAAATGAGGGAGCGAGAGGAAGAGAGAAAGGTGTGTGTGAGTGTAAAGGTTGATGAAATAAGACAGAAAGCGCTGGCTCACAGGTGTGTGTCAGAGTGAATAGAGGTTGACTGGAGGTCAGCATTGTTTATATTCATTACTCCAGCCTCATGAATCAATCTCAGGGGGATCCCCCTCCCATCCTCCGACTCCTCCCTCCCAACAACTCCTATTTGCTGCTCAACAGCTTTCTCTACTCTGTGACATCATCACCTAGCTGTCAGCTATACATGGAGCCTGCTTCATTGACATGGTCAGTGAAGCAGACAGCCAGGCAGGCACCTGAGAGCAGGATGGATGGCTGGATAGATAGATAGAGGGATAGTTAGTAGATGTTAGAGATAGATAGACAGATAGACAAATCGGGCCAACATGAGGTCTCATCTGTGTTAAGAGCACAGTGCGGACATGGTTCTCTCTCCACTTCAATCAATCACACAGCACTATGTCATCTACTGTAGTGAAGGTAATAGCGACTGCTCTGGTTCTTAAATGTACACATATTTCATTCTGTTTCAGCTTACGGTAATTTCTATTTTAGTGGATGTTCCAGTAAATAGACGCACTGACCTGGCTCAACGTGAAGGTAAATATTCATATCAGAAGGTTACGTCTCCATCAAGAGTCTAAGAGGCTGGGATGCAGACATATGCCTGAGTAGGTGTGTGTCTACATGTGTGTGTGTGTGTGTGTGTGTGTGTGTGTGTGTGTGTGTGTGTGTGTGTGTGTGTGTGTGTGTGTGTGTGTGTGTGTGTGTGTGTGTGTGTGTGTGTGTGTGTGTGTGTGTGTGTGTGTGTGCTGAAGGTAGGTACTCCTCTCCAGCCCTTTAGTAAAAGCAATCTGGTGTGACTCAGGCAGCTGAGGTATTGGTGTTCTATTTAAAAAGCAGGGTAGGTCACTCTTCTCATCACCACTCTGAATTAGAGATGTGACCTTCACCCTCCAGCTCTCTCTCCTTAGCTGGGCACCGTAATTGTGCTTAGAAACACTGTCAGGGACAACATGCAAATCAAAAACTTTGCCTTATAAATAGCATACCAGCGTAACCCAGAATTACATGACTTAACATTTTTAACACGGCAATCACATCAAGCCATATCTCTGCTTAGAGGTGCTGTAACTTGATTGTTTTTAGTGTTGTTCAAAATGCTATTCCAAGACACCATACTAGTCCGAGAAAAGGCACACATTCTCCCATCTAGTTAGACTGTCTTGCTGGTGCATTGATGTCAGCATACAGTACAGTTTCACCTGATACAGTGTAAAATCATTACTATCATCACCACCACTATCATCATCACAATCATCATCATCATCAGTGCCAGTCCTTACCAGGAGAGGGCGGCTGCACCTTGGCCTGCTTCCTGTTTTCCCCGCCAGTCCCAGTGTTGCTGTCGGCCGGCTGGTCCTCTCCTCGCTCCACCTTACACTCATAGGCAAACAGGTACTGGATGTACTGCTTCTTCAGACAGCTGGCGGAGCTACTGGAGGTACCAACACTCAGATTGGTGGACAGCTCACGCCACTTCTTGTTCTTGTTCACCTTTGAGGGGAGGGGAGAGGATGTATAGAGGAGAGGAAGGATGGGAAGGGTGACAGGAAAGCATTAATACAATGGCATGTTAGTCCACTGTATGTATCCTGGCTTGAAACTACTAAACATTTGCTTTGCCCCACTTCAAAGCTACTACCAAATAAGTGATATTGACAAGTCTAATAAACCACATCGATAGTGTATAGCGCTACGGTATTTCAGTCCAGCAATACATGAGAAAAGCACTGATATTTCAGTCCTGTGAGACATAAAGCAGTATATTTCAGTCCTGTAAGACATAATGAAATTAAATCAGTGGTTGTCTCTCACCAGGGCTAGGCCCCCTATCTCCCTGACAGCCATGTAGAGTCTGCAGAGGTCCAGGGGCTTCTTGCCCACGGCGGGAAGGTGGGGGACAGGTGTACCCCTCTCCTCCATGAAGGACAGGTACCGGTCCACCCAGCCACGCCTCTCCGGCTCCCCACCCATATCATACAGGCGCGTGATTCGTTCGTTAGTCATGGTGGACGAGTTGAGCTTCTGAGTCAGAAGAGATGGAGAGAGATATGGAATTAGCTCCAACCTTGCAAACTTACACAACTACTGAAATCAGTCATCGTACTGGAAAAAAACAACAAGAAATAAAACATTGGAAGATATTGGTGTAAATATAAGGAGGCGTGTCATACAGGGCTGGAGGGAGTCTTTGGCCAGACGGGGCTGCTGATGCTGTCACTGTCATCCCCATGGTAGGAGGACAGGCTGGCTGGGCTGGGGGACAGGGGAGAGGGGACAAGCATGGCACCAGGGGTGGTGGGCTGGGAGACACACTGGGATCCACTGTGCCCATCCTGTAACAGAGAGAGAGATAAACAGAGAGAGAGACAGAGGGAGAGAGACAGAGGGAGAGAGAGCCAGAGAGAGAGCGATATATATGTATATATATAGAGAGAGAGAGAGAGCGAGAGCGAGAGAGAGAGAGAGAGAAAAAAGGAGGACAAAAACCAAGGGTGAGCACTTGTTGAGTCTTATGTAGGGTTTCCACCACTTCCAAATTCGCCAGACAAAGATCCATCCCCATTCATTTTCAACAGGAGCAAGAGGAGCAATGCACAGGGGATTGTGGGAAGGTGAGAGGTGGGAGCCCTGCTAGCGGAGCGGTAGAACAAGTTCAGCTCTGCTCTACTTTATACAAATTGAACATGGCCACGGCTGCAATTAACCAATCAAGTGAGGAGAAGAGGTTTGCTTGAAAATCTTCCGTTCATGAAACATAGTTCTGCGTGTCATTAGTTCCGGGGCATGCACAAACAAGAGAGATGGAGGAAAGCCGATCATCGCTGTGCATGGTTTTCCAATTCGGTAGGATTTTGCTTTGATACACTCTTAGAAAAAAGGGTTCCAAAAGTCCTCATAGGATAACCCTGTTTGGTTCCAGGTCAAATCCGTTTTGGTTCCATGTAGAACTTTCTGTGGTTCTACCTGGGACAAAAAAGGGTTCTTCAAAGGGTTCTCCTATGGGGACAGCCAAAGAACCCTTTTAGTTTCTAGATCACACAAGCGTGTAGAATACAGAGACAAAATCATAAGGTCAAGAGGATTGCAGAGACTGTTGGTGTTGATGGTGAGTGAAGAGAGATTTGCACAACAATGTTTGCTTATGCTGCTAGCTAGTTATGAACCTCAATCAACCTAAACCTCAAAACTGTGATCAAACCCAACATTTGTGAATGTGTTGAGTAAATTAAATTGTCAAATTTGCCCAGAAATGACCAGTAACACATATTATAACAGTGCTAATGATTCACCAAGCATGCATTCCCCATGTAATATCCTACCAATTGGATTATGGTATCATAACAATAAAATGTTAATGTATTATAGTTTATGGCTCTTTCATTATACTTGTGTCATGACATTGATGATGATAGCTCACTTCCTGTAAAATACATAGGCCTACATACACATGACTGGGTATTTTGTGTAAAGGAAATTGTGGCTTTGAATTGCAAACATTGTTGTGCAAATCTCTCTTTAACCACCATCAACAACAACATCTCTACAATCCTCCTCCATGCCATTGACCTTCTGATTTTGTCTGTGTATTCTGAAATCATTCTCAGCAAATAAACAAGGTATAATTACAATGCTCCCCATGCCCCATTATTTTCCCTTTTGACATTTTAATTACACTACAAATTGTCAGCTCCTTATTTTCATGTACAGTACTGTACCTTGGGTTGCATTTGCACTAAACAATTTCATGTCAGAAAAATAATGTAGAAAATCTGGCTTATGGTTAGACTCATATACATTATCTACTGGTATAATTTTTTAATTGAGAACATATAGCTAGCTCAACAATATACAATTGATGTGTGAGTTTAGCTTTTCTCTGCTTCAGATATACAATGACAAACGCACATTGATTGCACATGTTCATTAGGTCAGTTATGCCATCATACTGTAGGCCTATGGCTGCATTGGTGATGCATGACATTATGATAAACTGCAAAATGGGTTCACATGGCTGATATCCTGAGACAGAGTGACAATCAAATAAAACCGATTGGAGAGCTCACATCTGGACAAAAATGTAATGTTAGTTTGAGAAAGCAACAAAGTAACACAGCATATTCAAGACAGATCCCCTTCACACCTTTTTATTGCAAAATGAATGAACATTGACACGAGTTCTTCTTGAATATTGTTTTTAAGTTAACAATTAAAACAAGTTTAAAAACTTCACTTCAATTAATCAACATAAATTAATCAAAATATAATTGCAAAATGTACAAATAATCTAACTTGTTTATAAATGTTAGACATCTTAGTAAGTAAGCTACTATTACTAAAGCATAATTTCTAGGTGAACAAAAAAGTCCTGTCATGATTTTCCTTCCAGGGTGAGGATAAAAGAGAGCCCCCCCCCCTTCTCCCACTAGAGAGGAAGGGGGGAAGTGGGCCAGTTTTATAACTTTAACGACCAGTCGTAAACTTTCTCTCTCTGGCCCGGCAGTATTGAACAAAGGAATATGATGTGTGTAGAGAGAGAATCGGACGCCAAAACTCCAACATCCAACAGTGGATAATGAAACAATATTTGTAACATAAAAAATATGGGAAATGGTTTGTGGGGATCCAAACAATAATTATGGCAAAAGTATATTGTTTTGTAAGGTCATTAAGAATGGTATTACAAGATAATGGTAACTCTACAAATGTATACGTCCCAGTTATCAGATTTACATCTAAATGGTGTAATTTTATATGATTAAATTTGAAACCATTTGTGAGAAGATTAAATGTGATTTTAGCCTTCTAAATTAGATAACTGTTTTTCATTTTAACTTTTGCCAAGTCAGTAACCACGCCAACGTGAGCACAGACATTGTGGCAACGTGATGGAACCGCCCTCCAAGGCGAGTGCATAAAAGGACTCGCTGAAGAATTAACCAGTATACGTGCAGCACGAGCTGAATACGCTGAAATGGTTGCAATTTCAATACAGACCAGCGTGACCGACAGCGTGAGCTGAATGTCACGAAATTGATAGAAACTCTCTAGACTACACAGGAACATTCAGTCTGCAGCTGTTTATGTACTTTAGTTTAGTAAACTCGACCAAATCACCACCTCTGAAGGATCTTGTCTAATGAACACTCCGAGACAAAGAAGCCTACTACTACAACTACAAAGGACATAGCGTCCTCTGGTGGACAAATCAGAGACTTCTGTCAAACTGACTCCCCAAAGACGGACCGGGCGATTTCAAAAGAGACAACAAAGACATACAAGTGTAAATATGTGTTGCATTTCTAAATCCATCCGAATGAGTGGTTGTTAGGGTGCTAAATATCCATATTTACGATGAGCGTATTTTCCACATGTACGTACAATAAGCCCACTCTCTGTCTCTCCCGCTCTTTCTCCTCCCCCTTTCATTGTGTAACAAGCCATCATATCGGGTTATTCCACTAGAGACTTTTCATTGCATTATGTTAGTAATCAATTCAACCTATACTGTGTGTGCTTATGTATTTCTGTGTGATTCTTTAGTTAGTTAGTAAATAAATAATTAAGACAATTTGTGTATCGGTGAATCATCATTTAGACTAGGGTTTGTGCAGATTTATGAAGTCAACGACTTTCAGAATGAAACTGATATGAGGTAAAATGATTAATGGATGACTGGTATGAAAACAATATTTTCTGATATATTCTTGAGTTAATTCGGGAAACGCTAACTCATTAAACTAACTTTTCCCGTGGTGCCCCAAGATTTCTAATGAGTTAATTGTTACCTGATTCATTTAATCATGTCTAATAATTAAACATAGTTAATTGATTTAATAAAATAACAGTCGTCACATCAATGATAGCCACGTCACAACAGTCCCTACCAGAGGTGGCCAACCTTGTTCCACTTCCTGATCTACTGAGTGAGCAGACTTCTATTCCAGCACAGCAATAATACACATTATTATCAACTCATTATGTTTGATAAGTTGAATCGGGAGTGTTAGTGCTGAGCTGGAACAGAAGCCTGCACACCCAGCAGACCTCTAGGAGAAGGATTGGCCTGCTACAGTTGTAATACGTTTGTAGCCTACATTATGTGTGACTTTTAACTGTAATGTTGTATAAAACATTTACTAACATAAGTACACATACAACTCATGGCATATAAGGATATGCCAGCAGTCTCTTGGGACATTCACTGGGACCCATTATCTACAGACAGGCTTTTGCAGCTCTTCATATCTGAGGACAGACATCACAAAGAAACAGGCTTCATTGTATTACAATTAGACAGCACGGACTAATATCTCTCTATCTGTCTCCATAGTTTTCCTCTCTAGGGACTAGAACTGGAGAATATTTTCCTAATGTCATCCCACAATCTGCCTAATGTCATCCCACAATATAACTAGTACACCTACTCCTTTTTCTGACAACTGGAGCAGAAAATCCTTTCACCCTCTTCCATTGCTGTTATCTTTAAATTCATTTGGGGCATGAGATTTTCATTTACAATGATAAATAGGCTTACATCAAGATAGCAAGATAGATATGAAGTTAACTAGCTGATGATATTTCACTTAGCTATAATATGTAAAGTTGGCTAGCTAGATAGCTAATAAGCAGTTCATTAGCCTACACACAGTGGCCTGCTGTAGCTAACTAGCTAGCTAGCTAATAATGCTTTTTTTTTACATTTTCAAAATGTATTTACTTACTTACTTACTCTCTATAGGTTCACGTCTACGCCCACAAAGTGGACAACCTTTAGCAGTGAAGAGTTGTCAAGCGGAGGCACCGCTTCTGGTCGAAAAGGGAATGTATTCCGGAATGTAGAGGAATGTATTTGTATATTGCTCTGTTCTTTCCTCACCCATACTTTTACTCCAACCCTGACTGTGTGTGAACAGAAAGCAAACTGCTGTGTGCATCAGAAACACTCAGCAAACCAGAAAGAGTGAGAGAGAGAGACATCGAGAGTGAGAGAGACAGCGAGAGTGAGAGACAGCGACAGTGGGAGCGATAGAGCGACAGCAAGAGTGAGAGACGGCGAGAGCGTGTGTGTGTGAGAGAGAAAGAGAGAGAGAGAGAGAGAGAGAGAGGGAGAGAGAGAGGTTATGAGCACATGAGCTCCCACATTTTTCAGCATGTTTTTACAAAAAGATAGATTTAGAGGTAGATAAAAGGGTTATATAAACTTGGATTTTTCTAGTTTATTATCTACTTCACTTGCTTTGGCAATGTTAATATACAGTATGTTTCCCATGCCAATGAAGCCCTTAAATTGAAATGATTTAAAATGAATTGAGAGAGAGAATGAAATAAAGAAAGAAAAAGACAGTCCTGACTACTCAGAATACATAGAACAAGTGCTCCAGGTCGGTGTACAGATTTGTGTTTGAGAGTTTCAGTGACAGATTGCATATGTCAGCAGAACCTTGATGTGCTCTCTCTCTCTCTCTCTCTCTCTCTCTCTCTCTCTCTCTCTCTCTCTCTCTCTCTCTCAGTCTAGCAGAGCAGGGAGACTAAGGCTTTGTCTAGTTAGTACAGAGTACAGACACATCATCTTTTCAGGGAGCTCTGGGGGTCTTCACACAGCTTTGACTGTCTTCAATAATTCAACACTCACCACTATTATCAGCAAAGACAGGGATTTTCACAGAAATGATAGGGGCAAAACAAATGGCAGGAATGGAAAGAGCC
The DNA here is from genome assembly GCF_018296145.1 of Oncorhynchus tshawytscha. Classification (NCBI taxonomy): domain Eukaryota; kingdom Metazoa; phylum Chordata; class Actinopteri; order Salmoniformes; family Salmonidae; genus Oncorhynchus; species Oncorhynchus tshawytscha. Next base: position 38,492,180 of record NC_056439.1, on the reverse strand, counting down.
AACGAGCAAAGCTGTTGTTGAGCTCAGCTGCATTTGGGAGAAGTGAGAAGTCAGCAATATGGTGGTTTGGGCTGTGGAGAGGAGCGAGTACAGTGTGTGTGTGTGTGTGTGTGTGTGTGTGTGTGTGTGTGTGTGTGTGTGTGTGTGTGTGTGTGAGAGAGAGAGAGCGTCAGGGTTGGAGTCAATTCAAATTGAAGTCAGTCAATGCAGGAAGTGATTTAAAATTTAAAAAACATTTTGGGAATTAAAATGTTCTCATTTTCGGATTATTGAGAGGTCACTGAAAATAAAATACAGTTTTGACTGACTTTAATTCGAACTGACCCCACCCCTGGTGTGTGTGTGTGGGTGTGTGCAAGTGTGTTTGCGTGCTTGTGTATAGATGCCAAAACATCAACAAGGAAGAGAGCTGAGGGCAAAAACAAAACAAGAAAATATTATTAACTGTAAATGTTAAACAAATCATTAAATATGGCAAGAAAACAAAAACAAAACTCTGCCTGCTGTGCTGATGCAGCATATGCTGATCAGATGCCTTTGGTTCATTAGTGTTTCAACAGAGCGCACGCGAGAGAGAAAGAGACAGAGAGGGAGAGAGACAGAGAGAGTGAGAGCAAGCTGGAGAGAGAGCGAGTGAATGTGAGAGAGAGAGATAGAAAGAGAGAGCAAGAGAGAGAGAGAAAGCGGGGGAGAAAGTGAGAGGGAGAGAGAGAGCGAGAGAGAGGGAAAGAGAGAGGGAAAGAGAGAGAGAGATCGACAGAGAGAGAGGGAGAGAGAGAGACAGAGAGAGAGAGAGAGAGAGAGGGGTTTTACCTTTAGTTTTGGAGGTTCATTGGTGGGCATGTTCTCCTCCTTGCCACCTGTTTTCTGCTTCCCATCAGGATTCATCATCCCACTCACAGCCATCCCCACGGCCCCTACATGGATGGAACAACAATTACAAACAATTTACACATTTGAAAAGGCATTGGTGCATGTGAATAAATTCCCCCCCGTGGATAATAAAGACTCCACTCCACTCTACGTTACTCTACTCTACCCTACCTTACCCTATCCTATCCTATCCTATCCTATCCTATCCTACCTTACCCTATCCTATCCTATCCTATCCTATCCTATCCTATCCTATCCTATCCTATCCTATCCTATCCTATCCTATCCTACCTTACCCTATCCTATCCTATCCTATCCTATCCTATCCTATCCTATCCTACTCTACTCTACTCTACTCTACTCTACTCTACTCTACTCTACTCTACTCTACTCTACTCTACCCTACCCTACCCTACCCTACTCTACTCTACCCTACCCTACTCTACCATACTCTACTCTACTCTACTCTACTCTCCCCAACTCTACTCTACCCTACCCTACCCTACTCTAACCTACACTACCCTACTCTAATCTACCCAACCCTACTCTACTCTACTCTACCCAACCCTACTATACTCTACTCTATCCTACCCTACCCTACTCTACTATACCCTACTCTACCCTACCCTACTCTTCTCTACCTTACACTACCCTACTCTACCCTACTCCACCCTACTATACGCTACCCTAATCTACTCTACCCTCCTCTACTCTACTCTACCCTACTCTACCCTCCTCTACTCTACTCTACCCTACTCTGCCCTATCCTACTCACCCCTCATCTACTCTAGCATACTCTACTCTACTCAACCCTACTCTACCCTATCCTACTCAACCCTACTCTACTCTAGCCTACTCAACCCTACTCTACCCTACCCTCCTCTACTCTAGCCTACTCTACCCTACCCTCCTCTACTCTACTCTACTCTACCCTACCCTACTCTACTCTACCTACTCTACCTACTCTACCCTACTCTACCCTACCCTACTCTCTACCTACTCTACCCTACTCTACCCTCCTCTACTCTACTCTACTCTACTCTAACATACTAAACCCTACCCAACCTTACTCTACTCTACCCTATCCTACTCACCCATCAACTACTCTAGCCTACTCTACTCTACCCTACTCTACCCTATCCTACTCAACCCTACTCTACCCTCCTCTACTCTACTCTATTCTACCCTACTCTTCTCTACTCTACTCTACTCTACTCTACTCTACTCTACTCTACTCTACTCTACTCTACTCTACTGTACCCTAACCAACCCTACCCTACTCTACCCTATCCGTCTCACCCATCATCTACTCTAGCCTACTGTGCTCTACTCTACCCTCCTCTATTCAACTCTACCATACTCTACTCTACCCTACTCTACCCTACCATACCCTACCCAACCCTACTCTACCCTATCCTACTCATCCATCATCTACTCTAGCCTACTCTACTCTACCCTACTCTACCCTATCCTACTCAACCCTACTCTACTCTACTCTACCCAACCCTACTCTACTCTACCCTATCCTACTCAACCCTACTATACTCTACTCTAGCCTACTCTAGCCTACTCTACTCTACCCTACCCTCCTCTACTCTACTCTAGCGTACCCCACCCTACTCTACTCTACTCTAGCCTACTCTACCCTCCTCTATTCTACTCTACTCTAGCCTACTCTACTCTAGCCTACCCTACCCCACCCTACTCTACTCTAGTCTACCCTACTCTACTCTAGTTTACCCTACTCTACTCTACCCTACTATACTCTACTCTAGCCAACTCAACCCTACTCTACCCTACCCTACTCTACTCTACTCTAGCATACCCCACCCTACTCTACTCTACTCTACTCTACTCTACTCTACTCTACTCTACTCTACTCTACTCTACTCTACTCTACTCTACTCTGACATTGCTGCATCATGAATCCACCTGCCCAACCTTTGAGTGAAACATACAGTATAAGTGCATATGAATGTATTGTGTATAAGGAGCAATCTTTACATTGCATATACACTGAGTGTACAAAACATGAAGAACACCTTCCTAATATTGAGTTGCACCCCCTTTTGCCCTCAGAACAGCCTCAATTGGTCTGGGCATGGACTCTACAAAGTGTGGAAAGCGTTCCACAGGGATACTGGCCCATGTTGACTCCAATGCTTCCCACAGTTGTTGGATGTCCTTTGGGTGGTGGACCATTCTTGATACACACAAGAAACTGTTGAGCGTGAAAAACCCAGCAGCGTTACAGTTCTTGACACAAACCTGTGCATCTGGCACCTACTATCATACCCCATTCAAAAGCACTTAAATATTTTTTTAATATTTTGTCTTGCCCATTCACCCTCTGAATGGCACACATACACAATCTATTTCTCAATTGTCTCAAGGATTAAAATGATTATTTTTTAACCTGTCTCCTCCCCTTCATCTACACTGATTGAAGTGACATCAATAAGCGATCATAGTTTCGCCTGGATTATCCTGCTCAGTCTATGTTGTGGAAAGAGCAGGTGTTCTTAATGTTTTGTCCACTCAGTGTATATAAGGAGTTAATGGGGGGTATCAGTCTTTGTCATTGTAGCCATTTCACTACGTCTTGTCTCTGTAATAGGCACACACAGAGCCATAGACTTAGCGGTTCTCAAGCCGAAGCACAGTCCTGGATAATGGAGAAAGTTCCTCTTCCATGGATTCTTCTCAAAAGGAATGAAGGAAAAATAATGTTTTTAAATGAATAAGACATTGTTTAAGAAAGAAATGAACTTTCCAATTAAATACCATTGCATTATCTCAGCATTGCTGACTAGATATCTAATGTTTTTGTGCAACACATCATTTTTTGATATCTTAAATGAATTATTTCCAAAGTTTTCTTGGTAAAAACGAATAAGATCTTGAAGACTACTTCTTAGTGATGGGCATGAGTAATCGAGTACTAGAGTACTGAAACGGACGTCAAAGCTCGATCTTCAACCAGATTTTTTTTTTAAATCGAATACTCTAAATCTATTTGGTGGAATGTGCTTTGTGGCTGCCCGAACAGACAAGTTACATTTTGTCTTGAAGACAACGTTAATTCGCTTTGACGCCAGTGTTCCATTTGTACATGTGCATTTGCAGGGCACAACAAAAAATAAACCAAGCCAAGAATCACACCGTTCTTCTCCATACATTCCCTTTCCCCTCCTTGTCCCGTTCCCTCCCACACACGCATGCTGAGTGCACACAAGCTCCCATTAGACCTACAGAAATAAATGTCAATGAAAACGTGCCTAACTGATGGGATACAGAAGCTACATTCCTTGCCAAATGACGACAGTTTTATCACAAATTCAAAATGGACTAGTTCATTGAAGTAGGAAAATATGTGTTCCAACAACAAGCTGCAGTTTTGGAATAATTGCATCCCGCCGATTTTCCGCTTAAGCTTTGCGAACTGCTAGTGCCCTTTACAATTGGTTAGCCTAGACTATAACCCCACTAAAAATAGACCGGTTCCACACTGAAAATATGCAAAAACATTAGTTTGAGCCCTGTTTCAAAATTTTATTGAAATTTTGTTTTATTTAACTAGGCAAGTCAGTTAAGAACAAATTCTTATTTACAATGATGGCCTACCCTGGCCAAACCCGGACGACACTGGGCCAATTGTGCCCTATGGGACTCCCAATCACAGCCCGATGTGATTCAGCCTGGATTGGAAAGTGGGACTGTAGTGATGCCTCTTGCATTGAGATGCAGTGCCTTAGGCCGCTGCACCACTTGGGAACCCCCTGGGAGAATAACTCAAGAGTGATCATCTGCTATCCCCTCCAAAATGGCGTTGGAGGGAATAGCAGCTGCTTTATAGGCTCCTGACCAATTTAGCTATTTAGTGTTTTTTTGTGTGCTTATTGTAACTTATTTTGTACATAATGTTTCCGCCATCGTTTCCTATGACCGAAAATAGCTTCTGGACATCAGAACAGCTATCACTAACCTCAATATGGATAAGGACTTCAAAGAGTTGGAGGTGAAGGACATGTTGATTATCACGGATGAGGCCCAAATGCAAGACACTCGGAAAAGGAGGCGCTATAGAGGCCAGCGGAATACCTGGCAAGACTACATTGGAGAATGAATAAACTGCCTCTGCCCTCAGTTCTGTTGGCTAACTTGCAATCACTGGAGAATAAACTGGACAAGCTCTATTCGAGACTATCCTATCAACGTGATCTGAAGAATTGTAGTATCCTATGTTTCCCCAAGTCGTGGCTGAACAAGGACATGGAAAATGTTAAAACCAGTTATGCATTAGGGGGCGCTCTTTTAATTTTTGGATAAAAAAACGTTCCCGTTTTAAACAAGATATTTTGTCACGAAAAGATGCTCGACTATGCATATAATTGACAGCTTTGGAAAGAAAACACTCTGACGTTTCCAAAACTGCAAAGATATTGTGAGTGCCATGCTACAGGCGAAACCAAGATGAAATTTCATACAGGAAGTACCCCAGATTTTGAATGCGCTGTGTTCCAATGTCTCCTTATATGGCTGTGAATGCGCGAGGAATGAGCCTACACTTTCTGTCGTTTCCCCAAGGTGTCTGCAGCATTGTGACGTATTTGTAGGCATATCATTGGAAGATTGACCATAAGAGACTACATTTACCAGGTGCCCGCATGGTTTCCTCTGTCGAAATTATTGCGCAATCTCCAGCTGCGTGCATTTTTCCATTTGGTTCAGAGGAGAAACCAAACTGCCAGGAATGATTTATCATCGAATAGATATGTGAAAAACACCTTGAGGCTTGATTCTAAACAACGTTTGCCATGTTTCTGTCGATATTATGGAGTTCATTTGGAAAAAAGTTTGGCGTTGTAATGACAGAATTTTCGTTTTTTTTTTTTTTAGCCAAACGTGATGAACAAAACGGAGCGATTTCTTTTGGGAAAAACTGAACATTTGCTATCTAACTGAGAGTCTCCTCATTGAAAACATCCGAAGTTCTTCAAAGGTAAATGATTTTATTTGAATGCTTTTCTTGTTTTTGTGAAAATGTTGCCTGCTGAATGCTAGGCTTAATGCTATGCTAGGCTATCAATACTCTTACACAAATGCTTGTGTAGCTATGGTTGAAAAGCATATTTTGAAAATCTGAGATGACAGTGTTGTTAACAAAAGGCTAAGCTTGTGAGCCAATATATTTATTTCATTTCATTTGCGATTTTCATGAATAGTTAACGTTGCATTATGCTAATAAGCTTGAGGCTATGATTACGCTCCCGGATACAGGATTGCTCGAAGCTAGAGGTTAATCTAGCTGGTTTTTCTATACATCGGCTGGACAGAACAGCAGGATCGGAGAAACTCAGGGGAGGGGGTGTTTGTACCTTTGTTAACAACAGCTGGTGTGCAATTTCTATTATTAAGGAAGTCTCAAAGTTCTGCTCGCTTGAATAAGAATACCTCATGATAAGCTGTAGACCATACTACTTTACCAATCAACATTTTTTGTAGCTGTCTATTTACCACCACAAACCAGTGCTGGCACTAAGACCACACTCAGCGAACTGTATAGGGCTGTAAGCAAACAAGAAAATGCTCATCCAGAGGCGGTGCTCCCCACATATGCTCTCTCTAATTCTCTCTTTCTTTCTCTCTCTCGGAGGACCTGAGCCCTAGGACCATGCCCCAGGACTACCTGACATGATGACTCCTTGCTGTCCCCAGTCCATCTGACCATGCTGCTGCTCCAGTTTCAACTGTTCTGCCTTATTATTATACGATCATGCTGGTCATTTATGAACATTTGAACATCTTGGCCATGTTCTGTTATAATCTCCACCCGGCACAGGCAGAAGAGGACTGGCCACCCCACATAGCCTGGTTCCTCTCTAGGTTTCTTCCTAGGTTTTGGCCTTTCTAGGGAGTTTTTCCTAGCCACCGTGCTTCTACACCTGCATTGCTTGCTGTTTGGGGTTTTAGGCTGGGTTTCTGTACAGCACTTTGAGATATCAGCTGATGTACGAAGGGCTATATAAATACATTTGATTTGATTTGATTTGATTTAGTGGCCCATGATTATAATGCAGGAAAACTGAAATCTGTTTTACCTCATTTCTACTAGCATTTCACCTGTGCAACTACAGGCAAAAAAACTTTACATCACCTTTACTCCACACACAGAGAAGCATACAAAGCTCTCAATCGCCCTCTGTTTCTTTTCAAATCTGACCATAATTCTATACTTGTGATTCCTGCTCACATGTAAAAACTCAAACAGGAAGTACCAATGACGCGCTCAACACGAATGTGGTCCGATGAAGCAGATGCTAAGCTACAGGACTGTTTGCTAGCACAGACTGGAATATGTTCTGAGATTCATCCCATGGCACTGAGGAATTTACCACATCAGTCACAGGCTTCATTAATAAGTGCATCAACGACGTCGTACCCACAGTGACCGTACGTATGTACATATCCCAACCAGAAGCCATGGATTACAGGCAAGATTCACACTGAGCTAAAGGCTAGAGCTTCCACTTTCAAGGAGTGGGACACTATTTATTTATCCTTTACTTAATTAGGCAAGTTAGTTATTAAGAACAAATTATTATTTACAATGATGGCCTACACCGGCCAAACCCAGGCAATGCTGGGACAATTGTGCACTGCCCTATGGGACTCCCAATCATGGCCAGATGTGATACAGCCTGGATTCAAACCAGGGTGTCTGTAGTGACACCTCTAGCACTGAGATGCAGTGCCTTAAACGGCTGCACCACTCCGGACGCTTGAAACAAATCCCACTATGCCCTCCAATAAACCATCAAACAGGCAAAGCTTCAATACAGGACCAGGATCAAATACTACTACACTGGCTCTGATGCTCATCGGATGTGGCAGGGCTTGCAAACTATCATAGATTACAAAGGGAAACCCAGCTGTGAGCTGTCCAGTGACGCAAGCCTACCAGATGAGATAAATACCTTCTATGCTCACTTCGAGGAAAGCAAAACTTAACCATGCATGAGAGCACCCGCTGTTCCATATGACTGTGTGATCACGGTCTCCGTAGCCGATGTGAGTAAGACTTGAACAGGTTAACAGGCTGTTATCTGGCAAATGTCTTCACTGGCATTTTCAACCTCTCCCTGACCCAGTCTGTAATACCTATATGTTTCAAGCAGACCACTATAGTTCCTGTGTCCAAGAACGCCAAGGTAACCTGTCTAAATGACTATTGCCCTGTAGAATTCACATCTGTAGCCATGAAATGTTTTGAAAGGCTGGTATTGGCCCACACCATCTGCCAAGACACCCTGGACACATTCCAATTCGCATACCGCCCCAACAGATCCACAGATGACTCAATCTCTTTTGCACTCCACACTGCCCTTTCCCACCTGGACAAAGGGAACACCTACAGTGCTGTGAAAAGTATTTACCCCCTTTCTTATTTTCTCTACTTTTTCTTATTTTTGATAATGAATGTTATTAGATCTTCAATAAAAACCTAATATTGTATACAGGGCACCTGAGTGAACAAATAACACAACAATTACACACTGTGAAAAAGTAATTGCCCCCTTACACTCAATAACTGGTTATGCCACCTTTGGCTGCAATGACTCCAACCAAACGCTTCCTGTCATTGTTGATCAATCTCTCACGTTACATTTTGGCTCACTCTTCCATGCAGAACTGCTTTAACTGTGCAATATTTGTGTGTTTTCCAACATGAACTGCTCGTTTCAAGTCCTGCCACAACATCTTAATTGGGATTAGGTCTGGACTTTGACTAGGCCATTCCAAAACTTCAAATGTGTTGCTTTTTAGCCATTTTCATGTAGACTTGACTGTGTGTTTTGGATCATTGTCTTGCTGCATGACCCAGCTGTGCTTCAGCTTCAGCTCACAGACTGATGGCCTGACATTCTTCTGTAGAATTCTCTGATACAGAACCGAATTCATGGTTCCTTCTATTCATGCAAGTTGTCCAGGTTCTAAGGCAACAAAGCATTCCCAAACCATCACACTACCATTACCACACTTGACCATTGGTACAAGGCTCTTACTGTGGAATGCAGTGTTTGATTTTCGCCACGGAGGTGGAGTTGCCGTACCAGGCTGAGAGGCAGCCCGACAGTATACCCTTGATGGTGCTCCTATAGAACACTGTGAGGGCCCTCAGGGACAGAATTAGCTAACTTGTATTGTTATTTTATTGTGTTACTATTTCCTTTTTTATTTGCTAATTATTATAATTGTTTTCTTACTTTTTAACTCTGCATTGTTGGGAAAGGGCTCGTAAGCATTTCACAGTTAAGTCTAAGTCTAAGTTAAGTTAAGTCTTGTTGTATTCGGTGCATGTGACAAATTTGATAACTGTTCCAGGCACTTTGCACTGGTAACCTGTGGTGAATTCAATTGATTGGCCATGATTTGGAAAGGCACACACCTGTCTATATAAGGTTCCACAGTTGACAGTGCATGTCAGAGCAAAAACTAAGCAATGATGTTGAAGAAATTGTCCGTAGAGCTCCGAGACAGGATTGAGTCGAGGCAGAGATCTGTGTAAGGTTACCAAAACATTTCTGCAGCATTGAAGGTCCCCAAGAATAGAGTGGCCCCCATTGTTCTTAAATGGAAAAAGTTGAGGTGAGGTCAGGGAGGTGACCAAGAACCCAATGGTCACTCTGACAGAGCTCCAGAGTTCCTCTGTGGAAATGGGATAACCTTCCAGAAAGACAACCATATCTGCAGCACTCCACCAACCAGGCCATTATGTTATCTGCGTTATGTTATCTGTTATATCTGTGGCCAGATGGAATCCACTCCTCAGTAAAAGACACATGACAGCCCGCTTGGAGTTTTACAAAAGGTACCTAAAGCACTCTCAGACCATGATGAACAAGATTCTCAGGTCTGATTAAACCAAGATTGAACTCTTTGGCCTGAATGCATGCCAAGCATCACGTCTGGAAGAAACCTGGCACCATCCCTACGGTGAAACATGGTTTTTCAACGGCAGGGCCTGGGAGACTAGTCAAGATCGAGGGAAAGATGAACGGAGCAAAGTACAGAGAGATCCTTGATAAAAACCGTCTCCAGAGCACACAGGACCTCAGACTGGGGTGAAGGTTCACCTTCCAACAGGACAATGACCCTAAGCACACAGCCAAAACAACACAGGAGTGGCTTTGGAACAAGTCTCTGAATGTCCTTGAGTGGCCCAGCCAGAGCCCGGACTTGAACCCGATCTAACATCTCTGGAGAGAGCTGAAAATAGCTGTGCAACAACGCTGTGCATCCAACCTGACAGAGCTTGAGAGGATCTGCAGAGAAGAATGGGACAAACTCCCCAAATACAGGTGTGCCAAGCTTATAGCGTCATACCCAAGAAGACTTAAGGCTGTAATCACAAAGGTGCTTCAACAAAGTACTAAGTAAAGGGTCTGAATACTGAATACTAATGTAATATTTAAGTTTTGTATTTTTAATACATTTGCAAAAATGTCTAAAAACCTGTTTTTGCTTTGTCATTACTGTGTTCTAAAAATAGATTTTATTGTCAGTCGAGTACTCGAACAGTCAAAAAAAATGTCCAATGCCCATCCCTACGTACCTCTCGAGTGTGAACTGAATGTATATTTTCCTATTGAGAAGAAAGTGTCCCTACATGCAAAGAGTCCCAAGGTTCGTCCCTTTATTTTACTTTTCTGTTCGGTGCTCAGCACTATGTGAAATGAATAGCTTTTTTTTAGCACCCCAGGGGCAACACAGATGAGTTTTCAAGAACCTTGGCACTGTAGTTCATTTGATGTCTTCCAAATGTCATGCAGGCTGATATTTAGTTTTGTAAGGCCGCGCAGAAAGCTCTTTTCATTTAGAGACTTGCATTCTCTGAGGTGCGTTTAGCACAACGCAGCGGGGTGAAGGGCAGGGAAGAGGGATACACTGCATTAATCTGTTCTCAGGAGGGTCAACGGAACAAGAGAATTAACAGAACAGAACTGCCTGCAGGAAATTAACCAGCTTCAGAACAGTCACTCTCTCTTTGTCTCGCTGTCCATCCCTCTCATTCGGTCTCTCTCTCTCTCTCTCTCTACCTCTCTCTCTCTCTCTCTCTCTCTCTCTCTCTCTCTCTCTCTCTCTCTCTCTCTCTCTCTCTCTCTCTCTCTCTCTCTCTCTCTCTCTCTCTCTCTCTCAAGAACAACAACATCACAAACACACAGGTTCTGGCATTGGATTAGTTCTGTTGCAGTTTGAGACATTTCATAAAACACTAATCTGGAGCACCAAGGCCAACTGGCATAACATTCCTAGAGATAAAATGCTTGATTGATTTTGATAGCTTTAAAGTGAGCAGAGCTCTGGCATCTCTCCTAACCTTCTGTTATTACTTAGATTATTAAAAACGCCACAACAGATTAGTTTGTTGTAGTATAGACACTGATATGAACACTACTGTTAGAAGTCTGTCAAACTGAAGACCATAAAAGAGTAAAGTTCAATCTCAACCCTTTTGTTCACTACTGGTTGCTGTGGGATACCTTGTTGGTCTATCCAGGTCTTACCTGAGGGTGGCATGTTGTAGGGCGGACCCTGTGGTGTGCCCATGCCTGAGTTGTTGCCTGGTGACTGGTTGTAGGGGGCTCCAGATCCTGCTGTTCCCATCAGGTTCATGCCAGGGCCTGGGTAGCTGCCCTGTCTGGGACACACAGAGACAAGGGTCTGGTTAGAGAGGAAAGACCGGACCTGAATACTTGGTGTGGAGAGAAATGAGTTGGCTTTTGACAGAGTCGTAGAAAAGACTCCGTAATAGATAAGACTTTCTGCATCTTTTACATGCCTATAAGGCCATGCCAGTCATAGGATATGCTTATACGTTTCGGTACTGTATAAACCATCATCCTGAAAATGTAGAGTCACATTTCCTTGAAAAAAAAGACAGAATCTCTCTTTAAAGCAAGTGTGTGATCAAGAGCAGAATAGAAATCCGTTTCATCCTCCCATCCTTCCCCTAATCCCTTGCAAATCCCTCACCCCTCCTCTTTTCATCCATCCTCTCCTCTCTCTCCTCTCCACCCAAAGTAATAATTTAACTAATTAAGGTGTGCTTCTGGAGAGGATCATGTTATTTGTTGTCATGGCAACAACTGAAATCAATCCCGTGCTTTCTCCTTTCCGCGTCACATCACGGCGTGTTGGGAGGACATCAGAGGGCTTATCAGAAACCTGCTGAACCACAACCAACAGCAGACGGACGCCCATGGCCACACTCCGCCACCGCTCCATACTCTCCGCCACCGCTCCATACCCTCCGCCACCGCTCCATACCCTCCGCCACCGCTCCATACCCTCCGCCACCGCTCCCTACCATCCGCCACCGCTCCCTACCATCCGCCACCGCTCCATACCCTCCGCCACCGCTCCATACCCTCCGCCACCGCTCCATACCCTCCGCCACCGCTCCATACCCTCCGCCACCGCTCCCTACCATCCGCCACCGCTCCCTACCATCCGCCACCGCTCCATACCCTCCGCCACCGCTCCATACCCTCCGCCACCGCTCCCTACCATCCGCCACCGCTCCATACCCTCCGCCACCGCTCCATACCCTCCACCACCGCTCCCTACCATCCGCCACCGCTCCATACCCTCCGCCACCCCTCCATACCCTCCGCCACCGCTCCATACCCTCCGCCACCGCTCCCTACCATCCGCCACCGCTCCATACCCTCCGCCACCCCTCCATACCCTCCGCCACCGCTCCCTACCATCCGCCACCGCTCCATACCCTCCGCCACCCCTCCATACCCTGTACCCTGTACCAGGCTAGCTCTGTAGCAACCGTGTACTAAGTCAAAAGACAGCGCACCAGGACGTATAGCAGTTGGACAAACTCTACTTCCTGCTGGTCCAAATAATCTCCTGAATAATGAGAGAAAGGAGAGAGGGAGGAGCACAGAACATCCCCTCATCTGTGGTGGATCATTTCCTTGACAGTAGAGAAGACTACGGGTATTTAAGGGACATGGGTTGACAGTAGTAATAGTAGTAGTGGGGACAGCTTTGTGTTAAAATACCACACAGACATGAGGTCATAGTAATACCCCTGCCTTTCTGTTGAATATGGAGACCTGATGGTTGAAACATTGTCTTCATAAAATAAGATATGTTTGTTAGTGTAACTCTAAACACTGTGATCATGATCACTGTGATCATGCGGACAATTAGAAAAATAAAACTAATCTGGATTTGTGTAAATCAGTCAAAAGAACTGAACCTCCCCAAGCAGGGGAGGACAACAATGGCACAATGTATTGGATGTGAGACAGAGACAGTGACTAACTCGGCAGAGGGAGGGCTGTGTTTGGTAAACCTCTCAGTAATCTAATCTCACAGATGCAATTAGTCCTAGAGCATGTGTGATGATACATACTGTATGTAATCCCTCTATGGGCCTGTAATCACAAGGAAAACCATGGCTCACAGACAACAACATACACTCACATCAATCACATCCTGCCTGTTATGGACCGTTTCTTTATTTTCCGGGACTTTTATGGGATTTGCCTGGTATTTACATGGAAATTATGTGGCATCATTGGGTATTTTCTGTTACTTACTTCAAAGAATGCAACCCAATTTGTAGCTAACATGTTACCACATGGTGCATAGTGTTGATAGTTTTAATACATCCAGAAGAAACAAATAAGTAATTGATAGGTTTTCATTGTGTCATTACCATTACCATGCGTGTCTGAGTAGATCTTTTCTGTTCCGGAAAGTACTATTTCTCCATACTGCATCTAAATCCTACATCGGCCCTTACAGAAAAACACCAACCCCAGCTCTCATGTGGATACTGTAATAAAAAACATCAACAACAAAATGGAGGTTGACTGTGGTGCTAGTCCATTATTACTAAATCATGTCATAAAAAAAGGCCATTAGGAAACACTTGATAGAGGGAACGCAGGCCGTTTAATCACACTTAATGTATGCATGTGCTGCTATCAAAAAAGGCGCAGCGCATTTATCTTGCTCTCGGGCACCTTTGCTGAGGAAAAACACCCTGTTGCTGCAGAGAATGAGGGAAAAGCAGAGAGGGAGGGAGTTAGGTAGGTAGGTAGGTAGAGGGAGGTAGAGAGGGATTGAGAGAGAGAGAGAGAGGTAGAGATGGATTGAGAGAGAGAGATAAAAGAGAGAAGACAAGAGGGAGAAAAACAGCGAGAGAGTGAGAGAGCAGAGAGGAAAAGATAGTAAAAGGAGAGTACTGTAAGAGTGTCCCAGGTGAGACAGTAAGGGATTCCAGCTCACAGTGCAAGCTGTACTGTAGCATCCAGTAGTCATTGTAGCGTGAGCTAGGGGACGGTTGAGGGGAAACTGAGCTTCTCTCACAGAGAAGCATCAAACCCAGCAGCACCCTCTCTCTCTCTCTCTCTCTCTCTCTCTCACAGAGAAGCATCAAACCCAGCAGCACCCTCTCTCTCTCTCTCTCTCTCTCTCTCTCTCTCTCTCTCTCTCTCTCTCTCTCTCTCACAGAGAAGCATCAAACCCAGCAGCACCCTCTCTCTCTCTCTCTCTCTCTCTCTCTCACAGAGAAGCATCAAACCCAGCAGCACCCTCTCTCTCTCTCTCTCTCTCTCTCTCTCCTCTCTCTCTCTCTCTCTCTCTCTCTCTCTCTCTCTCACAGAGAAGCATCAAACCCAGCAGCACCCTCTCTCTCTCTCTCTCTCTCTCTCTCTCTCTCTCTCTCTCTCTCTCTCTCTCTCTCTCTCTCTCACAGAGAAGCATCAAACCCAGCAGCACCCTCTCTCTCTCTCTCTCTCTCTCTCTCTCTCTCTCTCTCTCTCTCTCTCTCTCTCTCAGCTTGTTGTGCAGTGTTGCTGAAGCCCAGGAGAACACAGTGATAAACAGCCCAGCTGTTTTGTTTATCTGCTTCTCAAAAAGTTCCTGCTGAGTTGACACTGCTTTCAAGTGAATCTGTGAGGCAGCAAGTTGTACCATAAAGTCAGGAAAAACTCCTGTCACTAACCATAAAATGTGGATTTAGTTGAAGCCCAGAAATAACAAAGACAGAAAGCACTAGGTCATTACTACCAGCGCAAAACATTATGAATAATGCTCTCATGAGGTGTTAGCCATATTTAGAGCCACTTGAAATAATCTGAGAAAAATAATATGTGCTTTCAATCAGACAAATTAGTAATCACTGTTCAATTTAAATGACCTGCAGTCAGTCCTAGTCCTGTCTCCCTGTCTGTCTCCCTGTCTCCCTGTCTCCCTGTCTGTCTGTCTGTCTGTCTGTCTGTCTGTCTGTCTGTCTGTCTGTCTGTCTGTCTGTCTGTCTTTCTCCCCTCGTTGTCCTGCATGAAGCACTGCTACCTGTCCTTAGTATTCTGCCCACATGTGTGAAGGACAACCGAGGAGGCCTGTCTCTGAGCACGCCCGGGGAGAGAGAAAGAGAGGGCCGTTGCCAAGGGCTGCCATGGTTACCAGGTGCGAGACAGTCAGCTGCAGTCACACAGACAGATCCAGAGCAGCACTACAGTGTCAGTGTCAAAGTCCCCTTCCTGGCTGTCCATTGCATACACTCACTGCTACAAAAGTGTGGCAGGAAGAAAAGAGGGGTACTGCCACCTCCACCATCCAGCCCCTATTAATACCCAGCCACACCACTCTCTGACACCCCTGCCTGGTGAGAGGGAGAGTGAGAGAAAAAAGAGAGAAAAAAGAGAGAGAGACTGTGGTGAGAGAGAGAGAAAAAGGGGGGGTTGCCTGGTGTAGTCAGTGGGAGAGTATGAACAATATGAATTATATATGGGCACAATCTGCTCTCAAGGCAGCTCCCTCTCAGCTCTCATCCCTCAGCACTCATCCCTCAGCTCTCATCCCTCAGCTCTCAGCCCTCAGCTCTCAGCCCTCAGCTTTCAGCCCTCAGCTCTCAGTCTTCAGCCCTCAGCTCTCAGCCCTCAGCTCTCAGCCCTCAGCTCTCAGCCCTCAGCTCTCAGAGCTCTCAGCCCTCAGCTCTCAGCCCTCAGCTCTCAGCTTCATTTCAAGCAGCCAGCTCAGCTAGTGTCTGCCTGTCTGACTGCCTGACTAAACCCAAACATAATCTAAAATAAAACAGCGAATGAAGGGACAGCCTTAACATATTAAATACTGAGAAAAGCCCCCCCTTACATCAAACAGCTCCGACGGAGAGAGAAGCCATTTATTAAAGCCTAGCTGGTGCTGATGCCAAGGCTGCCTGTGAGCCACAACGCTGGGGGCAGCAGAAACGCATTCTTGACATTCAAGCAGCTCTTATTTATTTAGTAAATTTACTTGCTAAGGAGGTCAGAAATGAATTATTTGGCACGGATGTACCCTGAAGTGCTATTTTCTCGCTCTCTCTCTCTCTTTGCCCCTTTTCCATTTCCTTTGATTTAGTTTTTTTGAAGCTTGCTTTCTCTAAGTGCTTATTTTCTACAAGCCATGTTTCTGTAGCTCCAGGAACAGCTACCAAAGTAATTTAAAAAACAATTTCTGTCTTCAGCAGACATAGCCAGGACAACACCTAGCTTCCTAATGTTATTCTTCTGTTCTCCAAACCCCAACACCTTCCTTCACTCAAGACTGTACTCATGTTGTACATCTACAAGCCATGCAATAGTATTTTCTCAATGTAAAACCTCACAGTAAAATAACCCAGCTCCTTGGGTACACTTACAAGACAAGAGCAAGTTGACACAGTCATTAACACATGTGGTTTAAGCTGCATGGTCCAAGCTGTGTGGTCCAAGCTGTGTGGTTCAAGCTATGTGGTTCCGTGTGGCTCAGGTGGTAGAGCATGACCCTTGCAATGCTAGGGTTGTGGGTTCAATTCCCACTGAGGATAAGTACCCAACAACAAAAAGTATGAAAAAGTATGCACTCACTAGTGTACATCACTCTGGATAGTAGTGTCAGCTAAATGATTCAAATGTAAAACACAGACAAATTATCTTTCGAAGTATCAGACCAAGCATGGGTGATACAAACATAATGTATAATTCAAGGCCCTTAAGAGAGCCTCTGAGGACTGGGGAAAAACACGATCACACTTATCACCATCCAGCCATTGGATATCACAGTGGCCTTGCTCTGCTCATTTGGCATTCTGCGTAATGAATCTGGAATAGTCAATCCCAGGGACATGGTTTAGGCTGTTTGGTGTGCGCGTGCGTTTCTCCAGATGACAGACGATCTCCAGACAGCGAGGAGATGAAATCCAATTTCCCCTTAATCTTCAGATTATTTCCTTCCGTGGGTGGTGTGGTAAGGCATGCCAGACACATGAGGAGGTGGTCTGAGGGCTGCTTGTTTTCACACAGACCACAACAGGTTGAAATGTTTCACCATGCTGCTCTCAGATCAGAATCAGGACTATAAATGAGTAAAAACTAAACCCAGTGTTTCAGATGAATTTCCCCTTAATCTTCCTCAGCTGTTCAGGACAAAACACAACACGGGTTGAGAAAGAGAGCAAAACAAAAGGGGACGTGGGGGGAGGGTCCACAATTCTCCTAAAACTGTCCCCCTCCCTTCCTTTCTCCTTTCTCCATGGCAACACCACACACGTGCAGCCGCAGAGCGAGGAGCTGTCAGCTCTCTGCCTCTTCAAAGTCAGCTGGGGGACCAGTAGAGCTGCCCTTTACCACACACACACACACACACTGCTTCCCTCTGTGTTTCAATCAGACAGCACTAATTGCATTCCCAGCCACCCTCAGATCATCTCTACATCTGGGGACAGACTGAGAGACACACAGAGAGTCTGCATACAGTACCATCCATGAAGGGGGATCTAGTATTCACAGCATGGTTCACTGACACTGCATTCTCCCTGTCCCGAAAGAACTGCTTCTGAAGATGAAAATCAGCATGCTAAGCATGCTAATTAGTATGTATTCTCTATGATGGAAACTAGGACAGAAACTGGAAGAGCCAATTCTGAGGGTTTAGATGAAAGGGTGATGAGAGTGAGAGAGGGGGAAAGGATGGAGAGAGGGAGGTGTAGAGAGAGGATGGCAAGACAGGCTGGGAGAGAGACAGGGTAACAGTGCTGAAAGAGGACAAAGACAATGCCTCCTTCTCAAATCAAATCAAATCACATTTTATTGGTCACATACACATGATTAGCAGATGTTAATGCAGGTGTAGCGAAATGCTTGTGCTTCAAGTTCCGACCGTGCAGTAATATCTAACAAGTAATCTAACAGTTTCACAACAACTACCTAATACACACTCTCCCTCACTCTCCTGCCTCACCCCTCTCTCCCTGTGGGCCTATGTCTGGGTGTCTGGTGGAATGAGAGTGGAGACTGACAGGCTGTGTGATTTGCCCCAGCAGTATGCATCATGTTGTGCCACTTCTTATTGACAGTGAAGATGTCTGTTAATGGCTCCTTCAGCATTTACATAGTCTGTCTGCAGCGCTCCTGATCTGCACCATTAATCACACAGTGTCAACCAACACAGACACACACAGGATTCTCCAAATGTCAACAGGCTCCATGATGCATCACCATCGACCACGTTGGGCGCTCTCTCCACAGAGAAGCGAATGTTAGCAGATCCAACATGGAGGATGATTTGTTTGTCATTGATAACACACATGGGGGATAAAGATGATTCTCATTTCACTGTGGCAACTATTTTTATGTTTGTTTGTGATATTACATATGAGCAATGTCGACATTCATTTGAAACTGGAAGCTTCCTGCCATCCAGGACCTCTATACCAGCCGGTGTCAGGGGAAGGCCCTAAAAATTGCCGCCTTAGTCATAGACTGTTATCTCTGCTACTGCACGGCAAGCAGTACCGGAGCGCCAAGTCTAGGTCCAAAATGGCTACCCGGACTATTTGCATTGACCCCCCCTTTTTTTACACTGCTGCTACTAGCTGTTTATTATCTGTTATCTATGCATAGTCACTTTACCCCTGTATATAGCCTGTTATCTATGCATAGTCACTTTACCCCCTGTATATAGCCTGTTATCTATGCATAGTCACTTTACCCCTGTATATAGCCTGTAATCTATGCATAGTCACTTTACCCCTGTATATAGCCTGTTATCTATGCATAGTCACTTTACCCCTGTATATAGCCTGTTATCTATGCATAGTCACTTTACCCCTGTATATAGCCTGTTATCTATGCATAGTCACTTTACCCCTGTATATAGCCTGTTATCTATGCATAGTCACTTTACCCCTGTATATAGCCTGTTATCTATGCATAGTCACTTTACCCCTGTATATAGCCTGTTATCTATGCATAGTCACTTTACCCTGTATATAGCCTGTAATCTATGCATAGTCACTTTACCCCCTGTTATCTATGCATAGTCACTTTACCCCTGTATATAGCCTGTTATCTATGCATAGTCACTTTACCCCCTGTATATAGCCTGTTATCTATGCATAGTCACTTTACCCCCTGTATATAGCCTGTTATCTATGCATAGTCACTTTACCCCCTGTATATAGCCTGTTATCTATGCATAGTCACTTTACCCCTGTATATAGCCTGTTATCTATGCATAGTCACTTTACCCCTGTATATAGCCTGTTATCTATGCATAGTCACTTTACCCCTGTATATAGCCTGTTATCTATGCATAGTCACTTTACCCCCTGTATATAGCCTGTTATCTATGCATAGTCACTTTACCCCTGTATATAGCCTGTTATCTATGCATAGTCACTTTACCCCTGTATATAGCCTGTTATCTATGCATAGTCACTTTACCCCCTGTATATAGCCTGTTATCTATGCATAGTCACTTTACCCCTGTATATAGCCTGTTATCTATGCATAGTCACTTTATATAGCCTGTTATCTATGCATAGTCACTTTACCCCCTGTATATAGCCTATCTATGCATAGTCACTTTACCCCCTGTAGCCTGTTATCTATGCATAGTCACTTTACCCCCCTGTTATCTATGCATAGTCACTTTACCCCTGTATATAGCCTGTTATCTATGCATAGTCACTTTACCCCTGTATATAGCCTGTTATCTATGCATAGTCACTTTACCCCTGTATATAGCCTGTAATCTATATAGCTGTATATAGCCTGTTAATCTATGCATAGTCACTTTACCTGTATATAGCCTGTTATCTATGCATAGTCACTTTACCCCTGTATATAGCCTGTTATCTATGCATAGTCACTTTACCCCCTGTATATAGCCTGTTATCTATGCATAGTCACTTTACCCCCTGTATATAGCCTGTAATCTATGCATAGTCACTTTACCCCCTGTATATAGCCTAGCCTGTAATCTATGCATAGTCACTTTACCCCTGTATATAGCCTGTTATCTATGCATAGTCACTTTACCCCTGTATATAGCCTGTAATCTATGCATAGTCACTTTACCCCCTGTATATAGCCTGTAATCTATGCATAGTCACTTTACCCCTGTATATAGCCTGTAATCTATGCATAGTCACTTTACCCCCTGTATATAGCCTGTTATCTATGCATAGTCACTTTACCCCCTGTATATAGCCTGTTATCTATGCATAGTCACTTTACCCCCTGTATATAGCCTGTTATCTATGCATAGTCACTTTACCCCCTGTATATAGCCTGTAATCTATGCATAGTCACTTTACCCCCTGTATATAGCCTGTTATCTATGCATAGTCACTTTACCCCCTGTATATAGCCTGTTATCTATGCATAGTCACTTTACCCCCTGTATATAGCCTGTTATCTATGCATAGTCACTTTACCCCCTGTATATAGCCTGTTATCTATGCATAGTCACTTTACCCCCTGTATATAGCCTGTTATCTATGCATAGTCACTTTACCCCCACCTACATGTACATGTTACCTCAATTAACTGGACTAACCTGTACCCCCGTACATTGACTCGGTACCGGTACCCCCTGTATATTGCCTTGTTACTGTTATTTTATTGTTGCTCTTTTGTTTTTTACTTTAGTTTATTTAGTCAATCTTTTTTTTGACTCTGATTTTTCTTAAAATTGCATTGTTGGTTAAGGGTTTGTAAGTAAGCATTTCACAGTAAGGTCTACATCTGTTGTATTCGGCGCATGTGACAAATAACATTTGATTTGATTTGGTGTCTAGTCCTGTGTCCAGTGCTATAATTTCACACCACTAGAAGAAGGGAGCACTGTTGTGGTGGCCTCTCAACAAGCTAAACCTAATGTTAAGAGAGTTGACACCTCCAGATTTGCTCGAAACACCACATTTCCAGAAGGTGTCACTCCCTGATCTGTTTCACCTGTCCTTGTGCTTGTCTCCAACCCCTCCAGGTGTCACTTATTATCCCTGGTGTATTTATCCCTGTGTTTCCTGTCTCTCTGTGCCAGTTTGTCTTGCCTGTTCAAGTCAACCAGCGTGTTTTTCCCATGCGCCTGTTTTTTCTATTCTCTTTTGCTATTCCTCCAGGTTTTGAGCCTTGCCTGTTTCTGGACTCTGTACCCGCCTGCCTGACCATTCTGCCTGTCCTGACCTCAAGCCTGCCTGCCACACTGTACTTCCTGGATTCTGAACTGGTTTTGACCTTTTGCCTGTCCACGACCATTCTCTTGCCTACCCTTTTCGAATATAATAAATATCAAAGACTCAAACCATCTGCCTGCATCTGGGCCTGGCCTTATGCCCTTATAGGAGGAGTCTAGAGAGCCAAGAAAATTGTACAAGATGCTATAATTAGAAACATAAAGCAAAACACAGGTCAGCAGTTAGCAGTCAGTAAAATCTGTCAATTTTAGCCAGTGATGCTAGCATTGGCCAGATTAGTTTTGCAGCGCCCAACGCAGGAGATGAGAAGCAGGTACAGGGAGTGAACCATTTAATATAGACGGACATGCAACGGAACAAGAACAGCGTCTGGACTTAAACACAACAAACAATACTACTACAGGGAACAACCCAGAGTAGCAGACATATATGCAGGGGCAGTCAACAAAGTGAGGGAGTCCAGGTGAGTCCAGGTGAGTCCAGGTGAGTCCAGGTGAGTCCAGGTGAGTCCAAGCTGCACGTAATGAAGAAAACAGGTGCGTATAATGACGGGTAGCCTGGCGCCCTCGAGCGTGTATTTATCATGTACAGAAACACACACACACACCACAAATGCACACCTTCCCCTATCCATGTTTTAAACATCCTACTGTGTTTGATTTCCATCCCCCTTTTTCTCTGGTTTCCTTTTTGGAAAGTTTAAGATGGGGTCCCAAAACCCTTGACAGGTGTCAACAGTGTTCCAAATTACTGACTAAAAACTCACTCAGTTCTATTAATGTTCTTAAACTCACTCAGTTCTATTAATGTTCTTAAACTCACTCAGTTCTATTAATGATGTTCTAAAAACTCACTCAGTTCTATTAATGATATTCTAAAAACTCACTCAGTTCTATTAATGTTCTTAAACTCACTCAGTTCTATTAACGATGTTCTAAAAACTCACTCAGTTCTATTAATGTTCTTAAACTCACTCAGTTCTATTAACGATGTTCTAAAAACTCACTCAGTTCTATTAATGTTCTTAAACTCACTCAGTTCTATTAATGATGTTCTAAAACTCACTCAGTTCTATTAATGTTCTTAAACTCACTCAGTTCTATTAACGATGTTCTAAAAACTCACTCAGTTCTATTAATGTTCTTAAACTCACTCAGTTCTATTAACGATGTTCTAAAAACTCACTCAGTTCTATTAATGTTCTTAAACTCACTCAGTTCTATTAATGATGTTCTAAAACTCACTCAGTTCTATTAACGATGTTCTAAAAACTCACTCAGTTCTATTAATGTTCTTAAACTCACTCAGGTCTATTAATGATGTTCTAAAACTCACTCAGTTCAATTAACGATGTTCTAAAAACTCACTCAGTTCTATTAATGTTCTTAAACTCACTCAGTTCTATTAACGATGTTCTAAAAACTCACTCAGTTCTATTAATGTTCTAAAACTCACTCAGTTCTATTAATGATGTTCTAAAAACTCACTCAGTTCTATTAATGTTCTTAAACTCACTCAGTTCTATTAATGATGTTCTAAAACTCACTCAGTTCTATTAATGTTCTTAAACTCACTCAGTTCTATTAATGTTCTAAAACTCACTCAGTTCTATTAATGTTCTAAAACTCACTCAGTTCTATTAATGATGTTCTAAAACTCACTCAGTTCTATTAATGTTCTAAAACTCACTCAGTTCTATTAATGATGTTCTAAAAACTCACTCAGTTCTATTAATGTTCTAAAAACTCACTCAGTTCAATTCATGTTCTAAAACTCACTCAGTTCTATTAATGATGTTCTGTACAAAGATAGAGATCAACATCCACAAGGCCACTTCAGCAGAAGCATTGCTGATCGGTCTCCACCCGTCTACCAACAAGCATTGCTTCATTAAACAAAGCCCCGAGCTGCTCAGTATGACTACTTCCCTTCTTCCTACTAGCTGATTGGTTGACAGAGAATCTACCCTTTCAAAAGTAGAGTCCATGTTTTTTACGCATGCTCCCCTGACAGGGTTCACCCAGAGTTAAATGCCCACACACAATTCCACTGCTCCTCTCCTCTCCACTCTGGGAAGCACTCACAAATTAAATGCTCAAACACACTAGATAATAATCCCCATTACATTGTTCGATATGTGTCAAGGTTGTTCATAATGCTGCTTTTAATCTTGTTGTCCAAGTGGTTTTTGAGTTTCCTAAGTAGCTTGGTGTTGTGTTGTACATCTCTTGTGAAGTGTTTTCCAAGGTAACATAGTGCATCTTTGTTCATTGGTACAACTGTCTTTCCCATGTCTTTTACTGCCACTCAGCCTTTAACCCAGCATTTCATTGTAGGAGACTATGCATAATTTCAACAGCGAGATTGTGCTTCAAATGCCTTATCGTTAGATAGTAGCACTATATACAGTTCTTACTGTCCTATAAACAAGAATACATTTCATTCAAGGTAAAATAAATCAAATAGTTCCATGGCACACAACGCTCCTCACACAACGCTCTTCACACAACGCTCCTCACACAACGCTCTTCACACAACGCTCTTCACACAACGCTCCTCACACAACGCTCTTCACACAACGCTCTTCACACAACGCTCCTCACACAACGCTCTTCACAACGCTCTTCACAACGCTCTTCACACAACGCTCCTCACACAACGCTCCTCACACAACGCTCTTCACACAACGCTCCTCACACAACTCTCTTCACACAACGCTCTTCACACAACGCTCTTCACACAACGCTCTTCACACAACGCTCCTCACACAACGCTCTTCACACAACGCTCTTCACACAACGCTCTTCACACAACGCTCCTCACACAACGCTCCTCACACAACGCTCCTCACACAACGCTCCTCACACAACGCTCCTCACACAACGCTCTTCACACAACGCTCCTCACACAACGTTCCTCACACAACGCTCTTCACACAACGCTCCTCACACAACGCTCTTCACACAACGCTCTTCACACAACGCTCTTCACACAACGCTCCTCACACAACGCTCCACACAACGCTCTTCACACAACGCTCCTCACACAACTCTCTTCACACAACGCTCTTCACACAACGCTCTTCACACAACGCTCTTCACACAACGCTCCTCACACAACGCTCTTCACACAACGCTCTTCACACAACGCTCTTCACACAACGCTCCTCACACAACGCTCCTCACACAACGCTCCTCACACAACGCTCCTCACACAACGCTCCTCACACAACGCTCTTCACACAACGCTCCTCACACAACGTTCCACACACAACGCTCTTCACACAACGCTCCTCACACAACGCTCCTCACACAACGCTCCTCACACAACGCTCCTCACACAACGCTCCTCACACAACGCTCCTCACACAACGCTCTTCACACAACGCTCCTCACACAACGCTCTTCACACAACGCTCTTCACACAACGCTCTTCACACAACGCTCCTCACACAACGTTCCTCACACAACGCTCTTCACACAACGCTCCTCACACAACGCTCCTCACACAACGCTCCTCACACAACGCTCCTCACACAACGCTCTTCACACAACGCTCCTCACACAACGTTCCTCACACAACTCTCTTCACACAACGCTCCTCACACAACGCTCTTCACACAACGCTCTTCACACAACGCTCTTCACACAACGCTCCTCACACAACGCTCTTCACACAACGCTCCTCACACAACGCTCCTCACACAACGCTCCTCACACAACGCTCCTCACACAACGCTCCTCACACAACGCTCTTCACACAACGCTCCTCACACAACGTTCCTCACACAACGCTCCTCACACAACGTTCCTCACACAACGCTCTTCACACAACGCTCCTCACACGACGCTCTTCACACAACGCTCTTCACACAACGCTCTTCACACAACGCTCCTCACACAACGCTCCTCACACAACGCTCTTCACACGACGCTCCTCACACAACGCTCTTCACACAACGCTCTTCACACAACGCTCTTCACACAACGCTCCTCACACAACGCTCCTCACACAACGCTCCTCACACAACGCTCCTCACACAACGCTCCTCACACAACGCTCCTCTATTTCTCCCCAGTCTGAGCATAGAGAACTAGGTACTGAAACATTTAGTCTGAAGACCATAAAGCCCCAAAGTCTCTGTAGTGACAAGTGAGTGACGCCTTATGCTCACTAATTTTAGCATGCTATTTCAGGGGGTGGTAAAAATAGGCTCTTCTCAAAAGAGCATTGCAGTAATGTGTTCCACCTTTTGCCCAATTCCTCTCCTCTTCTCGCTCTCTTTATCAATGTCACTATCACACACAGATCCCACACAGATCACACACAGATCACATGCATGCTCGCATACACACACACACACACGCACACATCATCAGGTAAAAAAAATAACAACATGTTATCTCACCTGCCCTGTACAGAGTTAGCTGCGGCCTGCATGACAGCCGCGGCTGCCTCCTGGGCCTTGCGGTTGACATTGCCCAGTGAAGGAGGGCCCATCCCAGGGCCGGCTGGCTGGGGCATACTGGGGGAGCTGGGGGCCATGTTGGGGTAGGGGCGGCTGCCCACACCAGGACTGCGGCCCATAGGCTGCCCGGGACCCTGGCCGTGCATGGGGCTGCTGGCATTCATACCCTGGCTGTTGGTCATGCCAGAGCCTGGCCCGGGGCTGCTGTAGTTGGCACTGGGGGTCCCGCCGTAGTTGGGTGGACGTGGGTAGTTTCCTGAGGAGAGAGGAGACATAGAACATCTGGGAGTGAGTAGACACCAGGTTAACAATAACAATAAATGTATCCCTCAACATGAATAGTGACTGTAATTAATTCAGTCATCTATTTTATGGTAGTTTCACGAAGCCAATCGCTCTGCACCCACTACAGAGGAGAACCTAGAGGTCTGGCACACAAGGATAATCTTATATTCGAGTCAACTGATTATTTTTTATATATTTATTTTAGATTTAAGCATCTGCTAAATTACCATATCATTACAATATGTAGCTACGACGTATCAGCACAAGGATAACATTGTAATAGGAATTAAACTTCATATGTCAAATAAAAGCAAATGTCAGATAAAACAGCTTAACTGACACATACTACAGCATGCCATTTTTGACTCAATAGCCTCTGTAGGGTGCATCTATGCAGATGTGGATACAGGTGTTTGTTTCACTGAAGCTTTTGCTATTGACATTGGCTGCAGATTTGATATCTATGGGAGGGGAGGGATGCTGAATCGGCATGGGAGCAATTGCACAGCTTAAGCATGAGTCTGAGAAACACTTGAGAGTCATTCTAATCTGCAGTTAAGGCTTTCTCCCTGCCCCAGCAGCCATACAGGCATGACGACACAATCCTTCCTAACGCACACTTAAACCCCTTTTTGGATCAACACAGTCCAGAACCAGCTGGAAAAGGAGTCTCACACACACACACAGAGCACACAAAGCAGGCATGGGTACTTTCCACCGTGATTTTTTTCTCTAAGGACAATTCCATGAAAAATAGAAAATCTGGCGTCCCTTTTGTGAAGGTGGCTATTTATTTTGATTTGATTAAGAGTGCTTTAGTTGGGGCTTACAGCCTAATCCTCTGAGAATATGTCTGGAAAAGGGGATCAAGTCGCTTTAAACCAAAAGGTTTTTTTTGGCTCTGAATGAGGGAGTTGAATGAAAATATTCTGTGTGAGGAACTGACTCCAAAAAATGGAAATGTCTTTTGGTATCCTCGAGCTGCTTCAGTGGAAAGACATTCCGCATGACATAAGCCTGTCCAACAGCAAAAAAGTTCCCCCACCCCGGAGATGGGATTTATATCAAATCAAAATAAAATAATTTCCCATGAAACTCTGCTGCTCCAGTTGAATTTGTCCAGAATGTGTGATGAAATCTAGTGTATGAGGAGATGCAGCGAGTCAGATATGTATCTGGGGAGGTAGCTGATTTGGAACACTGTTGACACCTGTCAAGGGTTTTGGGACCCCATCTTAAACTTTCCAAAAAGGAAACCATTCAGAGAAAAAGGGGGATGGAAGACAAACACAGTAGGATGTTTAAAACATGGATAGGGGAAGGTGTGCCTGTGTGCATTTGTGGTGTGTGTGTGTGTTTCTGTAAATGTCTGTGTGCAAGTCAAAAGTGAGGCACAATACCATTCCACTCTTTCCAAAGCAGTGACATAGTTGAGAAGAGAGCCATGGGAATCATCTGGTGTGTGGTATCCTCTCTCTCCTTCCCATTCTACAGTACTGTACGTGCTGCAGCTGAAACGCCTGAGTCAGAGGCCTATCTCATCCCACACAGTCACAGTGGCTGGACCCTGGCTCTGCTCCATGGCTTCTCACTGCTCTGCGTGTGTGTGTGTGTGTGTCTGCATGTGTGTGTGGACACTGTGGTTCTTGGCTGTGCTCTCGCTCTCCTTCTCTGGTTTTGACTTTTTTTGACTCCGATGGGCTTTTTCCATCTTTAGCACCCAAGCTCCTGTCCAAAAAAAGAATGAGGCAGAGCCTGTGAAGTTTCCGAGATGGCCCGGCCAGGGTCCTAATCTACTGTGGTTTACACTGACACAAACGTCACCATGAGAGTCGTATGAACGAGGACATTCACATTAAACTGGACAGAGTTGATCAGTCATACTGACATTTATGAGACATTTATGACAGTTTAAGAGTGCCAAGTTTAGGGGGACCAGAGATACGCATAAAAAATATATACAGTACATGACCAGAAGTGTGTGGACACCTGCTCGTCAAACATCACATTCCAAAATCATGGGCATTAATATGGAATTGGTCCCCCCTTTGCTGCTATAGCCTCCACTCTTCTGGGAAGACTTTCCACTAGATGTTAGAACACTGCTGAGGGGACTTGCTTCCATTAAGCGACAAGATCATTAGTGAGGTCAGCATTAATGTTGGGTGATTAGGGCCAGGTGTTTCGGTCAGGGCTCTGTGCAAGCCAGTCAAGTTATTCCACACCGATCCCGACAAACCATTTCTGTATGGACCTCGCTTTGTGCACAGAGGCATTGTCATGCTGAAACAGGAAAGGGCCTTCCCCAAACGATTGCAACAAAGTTGGCGTTAAGATTTCCCTTCACTGGAACTAAGGGGGCTAGCCCAAACCATGAAAAACATCCCCTGACCATTATTCCTCCTCCACCAACCTTTACAGTTGGTACTATGCAATTGGGCAGTTAGCCTTCTGCTGGCATCTGCCAAACCCAGATTTTTCCGTTGGACTGCCAGATGGTGAAACGTGATTCATCACTCCAGAGAGCCCGTTTCCACTGCTCCAGAGTCCAATGGCGGCGACCTTTACACCACTGAAATTTTGTCTTGTGCATGGTGATCTTAGGCTTGTGAAATCCCTCAGCTCTTCAGAAAGGCCATTCTACTGCCAATGTTTGTCTATGGAGATTGTATGGCGGTGTGCTTGATTTTATACACCTGCCAGCAATGGGTGTGGCTGAAATAGCTGAAGCCCCTATCCTTGAAGGCGTGTCCACATACTTTTGTATATATAGTGTATCTTTTATTTTATAAAGTTTTGTTTTGCTTTTTTCGAGGGGCGAGAAGGATCCACATTCAGCTTAACTGTGAGAATTTCTTCTTCAGGGTGAGAATAGCTCATTTCTAGGATGGTTGGTACTGTAGCTGGTGCTGTGCCAGACTGCTGCTTCAGGGCAGATTAGTGTTGCCTCTTCCTGCTTTGCTCTACCCTCTACAGCTACTGAGGGGCCCATCTCTCACCCAGAGTACCACCACATCTTCTAGGGCTGCTCTGAGTGACCTCTCGTCCTCATTCAGACTTTTACACAACATTCAAACAGCTGATCATCACCGGATCCTCCTTTTGCTGTTTAGACACATTTACAAGCAAAACAGAGAGAAAAAGCACCAGAAAGATGTAATTTCTTCTCCATACCTTCCTCTTCTCCTGACCCTCCCTCCTCTCTCAGGATACGGTGGTATTTAGGAGGTGTGGTATTTAGAACCCGCAGAGAGAAGACTGTGGTGCGTTACCAATTATGTGGAAATTCCAGGCTTGGTCACCCTTTCTGAGGATGCTGTTGCCGAGCCGTATTCTAATCCCCACACTCCCGCGGGAAAAGGAGGACTGTGACCGAACAGATTACAGACACTGCTTCCTCAGCAGAATGGATGCAGCATTGCTAACAGCCGGCTCGCCCATCCCTGGCCACTGCAGGAAAAAAACCCTGTGTACCAGAGAATAGCTGCCCACTGAATCTGTGGACACCGTCACTGAGGAATGTAACACAGATTACACGGCTGTGGCTGTATTCTACAGCTGCAGAACATACCGGCAGAGTTGCTTGGCTAATATATAAGAAAATACTGTATAGTATATTGCTGAACACAAACAAATTGGAAGGATGACGTCATTTTTTTGGAGAGACGAATTATGCGTAGAAGTATAATTTTTCCTTCTCCATTCTATCACTCTGAAATTCTCTCACCTTTTCCCTCCCTCTCTCTATCCCCCGCTATTTGGCCTGAGGCCCCAGGTAGATCCTCTCAGAGCCACCTCAGCATCTCTCTCAGCGTCTCTCTCAGCAGGGTGTCTGTGGTGCAGAAGCTCTGGAGCACCTCAGGGCTTCGTACTCAGTCCAACCCATTTCCCAAAACCTCCACTGCCCCTCCGGCTCCCTGGGATCGAGCTTTCCTTTAACCGAATGAGGTATAAGGGCCCAGCAAAGCATCCAGGCTCACAAACTGCTGTCCAAAGCAGGTTGATTGTGGAATGTTAGGTGTGGGAGAGGCATAGCAGGCATTTCCTCTTTTCACTGTGTCTTATAGAGCATGTCTGCAGAGCAGCTGAGCTAACAACTGGAGGCCTTTAAAGAGCTTGGTATCAACAACTAGATAATGTTAAAGAGCTTGTGCCGCTTGTGTTTGAAAGGGAGTTCAAAGGGCGGTCAACATATTTTGTACTTAAACATTGTAAGTGGTCAACCTGGATGCTGTACCTCATTGCATTAGTAAAGACCCAGCTAACAATTATATAGAGAGAAAACATTTTTGTAATCTTTCCCCTAATATTTGAGTTAGTTAGGGTAACATTCTAACATTCTATCTATGTTAACATGGTTGCCATGTTCTCAGAACATAATATATTTATGCTCTAGACCTGTTTTATGGAAACATTGCAAGAACATTTCTGTGTATCAGTTATCAGGACTTGGCAGAGCCCCACCTGTTTAGCCAAAATAAAAAATAATACTAATAATTGTTGCCTGTTTTGCTTGTTATTTTGGCAATGATATATGTCACATATCTGTTTGTAAAGAATGTGAAAAAAATTAGAATAATTTTGTTAATAAAGCTGCATACGAACATGGTTTCTATATTTCTTTCTTGATTAAGTCAGCTCCAAAATGCAGGTGTTTCAGTGCTTTCTGTGGTGGTGGTGGGGCAGCCAGTAGAAATTATAGAGCATAAAGGTTGGTAATGTTCCGTCACTTATGGGGACAGTACGTCATTGCAAAATCTAAAATTTCATCAAATCACGTTATATGTACCGTAGCTTTGATTGGACTTATCATGTCAACATCATACTTTCAAAATCTTAGCTAGCAAGCTAGCTTCTTAGGGAAGTTTGGATGACTGAGGTGCCCAAAGTAAACTGCCTGTTACTCAGGCCGAGCTAGGATATGCATATAATTGGTAGTAGTGGGTAGAAAACACTCTAAAGTTTCTATAACTGTTGAAATAATGTCTGTGAGTATAACAGAACTGATATAGCAGGTGAAAACTCGAGGAGAATCCATCCATTTTTTTTTAGCTCACCACTCATTGTAATGGCTGTTTATGGGAAAATCAATGGAATACCTCCCAGATTGCAGTTCCTATGGCTTCCAGTAGATGTCAACAGTCTTTAGAAAGAGTTACAGGCTTGTTTTGAAAAATTAGCAAGAATTTGTAGTTTTTCTAGGTGGCTGGCTCCCATTTTGGCTGTAGTATTGTGGTGTGCGTAGATGAGGGTGCACACTTTGTTATTTATCTCCGGTAATTAACATACTATTCAACGTCTTAAATTTGATAGTTTATTTACATATTAGGGTACCTGAGGATTGATTAGAAACGTTGTTTGACTTGTTTAGACGAAGTTTATTGGTCATTTTTGTGATTCATTTGTATCCATTTTGAACGAGGGAAACCGGTGGATTACTGAAGGACTTTATCGAACAAAACAACCATTTGTTATGTAGCTGTCACTCTTGGGATTGCAAACAGTGGAAGATCTTCAAAAGGTAAGTTATTTATTTTTTCGCTATTTCTGACTTTCGTGACGCCTCTGCTTGTTTGGAAAATGTTTATAATGCTTTTGTATGCGGGGCGCTGTCCTCAAATAATCGCATGGTATGCTTTCGCCATAAAGCCTTTTTGAAATCTGACAAAGCAGCTGGATTAACAAGTTTAGCTTTTAAACAATGTAAGACACTTGTATTTTCATTAATGTTTAACATTACGAATTCTGTATTTTGAAATTTGCGCTCTGCAATTTCACCGGATGTTGGCGTTCACCGGATGTTGATCCGCAAGAAGCTAGACAAGCAGTCATCATCATTAATCACATTGACAATCTACTGGAAAATCCTTTTCAATCCTTGTAATATGAAGATAAATTATAGATAAAACGTATCGGTGCTCATTGGCCGTTGGAAATAAACATTACACAACATATTCAACCGGTGTTGAGCGCTCGTAAATGAACTATTCTGCGCTCTGGTACACTCAGACGAGAGTGCTCTGAAGTCGGTGTACAGTCATGGCCAAAAGTTTTGAGAATGACACAAATATTAATTTTCACAAACTCTGCTGCCTCAGTTTGTACGATGGCAATTTGCATATACTCCAGCATTTTATGAAGAGGGATCAGATGAATTGCAATTAATTGCAAAGTCCTTCTTTGCCATGCAAATGAACTGAATCCCCCAAAAACATTTCCACTGCATTTCAGCCCTGCCACAAAAGGACCAGCTGACATCATGTCAGTGATTCTCTCGTTAACACAGGTGTGAGTGTTGACTCTGTCATGCTGATTGAGTTCAAATAACAGAGTGGAAGCTTCAAAAGGAGGGTGGTGCTTGGAATCATTGTTCTTCCTCTGTCAATCATGGTTACCTGCAAGGAAACAGGTGCCGTCATCATTGCTTTGCACAAAAAGGGCTTCACAGGCAAGGATATTGCTGCCAGTAAGATTGCACCTAAATCAACCATTTATCGGATCATCAAGAACTTCAAGGAGAGCGGTTAAATTGTTGTGAAGAATGCTTCTGGGCACCCAAGAAAGTTCAGCAAGCGCCAGGACCGTCTCCTAAAGTTGATTCAGCTGCGGGATTGGGGCACCACCAGGACAGAGCTAGCTCAGGATGGCCTGGTGTAAAGAGGGGCAGCAAAGACGCCAGGAAAAACATCAGGGAAAAACATCAGGGACAGACTGATATTCTGCAAAAGGTACAGGGATTGGACTGCTGAGGACTGGGGTAAAGTAATTTTCTCTGATGAATCCCCTTTCCGATTGTTTGGGGCACCCGGAAAAAAGCTTGCCCGGAGAAGACAAGGTGAGCGCTACCATCAGTCCTGTGTCATGCCAACAGTAAAGCATCCTGAGACCATTCATGTGTGGGGTTGCTTCTCAGCCAAGGGAGTGGGCTCATTCACAATTTTGCCTAAGAACACAGCCATGAATAAAGAATGGTACCAACACATCCTCCGAGAGCAACTTCTCCCAACCATCCAGGAACAGTTTGGTGACCCACAATGCCTTTTCCAGCATGATGGAGCAACTTGCCATAAGACAAAGTGATAACTAAGTGGCACAAAGTGATAACTAAGTGGCACAAAACATCGATATTTGGGGTCCATGGCCAGGAAACTACCCAGACCTTAATCCCATTGAGAACTTGTGGTCAATCCTCAAGAGGCGGTTGGACAAACAAACAAAAAACAAATTCTGACAAACTCCAAGCATTGATTATGCAAGAATGGGCTGACATCAGTCAGGATGTGGCCCAGAAGTTAATTGACAGCATGCCAGGGCGGATTGCAGAGGTCTTGAAAAAGAAGGGTCCATACTGCAAATATTGACTCTTTGCATAAACTTCATGTAATTGTCAATAAAAGCCTTTGACACTTATGAAATGCTTGTAATTATACGTCAGTATTCCATAGTAATATCCGACAAAAATATCTAAAGACACTGAAGCAGCAAACTTTGTGAAAATTAATATTTGTGTCATTCTCAAAACTTTTGGCCACGACTGTAGATAGCCAGAGCGAATTTACAAAAGCACTGGAATGTCCATTGTGAACACAAAACGACTATACCATTTAGCTAAACTAAGAATGACGGGAAAAATCAAGTCAATAAACATTGGGTAGTTAGATAGCCTATAGTTGATATACTGGTACGTTTGATGTACAGTATAACTACTAACATTAGGTAGCTAGCTAACACACCGGTACATACTGCTGTAATGATATGCTATGTGGTTCATAAGGATAGCGTAGCTAACAAATTGTCAGCCAACATAATGTGTAAGGTAACTTATTTGAAAAGTCATTACTTTATTACATTGAGTAGCAAGCTACTGGTCGTTAGGGCATATCTGGTCTATGATAGGAGGGGCAGGGGTTTCACACCTAGATCGGCTATTAGACTTCTTTAGTAAAGGATGAATAGTCTATTGTTCAGCTATTAGCCCCCCTCCCCAACTTGCAACAAATTGTTGTTGTTCCCATCTCGTTCCTTTCCCTCTTCCACACGTCATCATTCTGCGCCTGAGTGGCTCGCTTGTGAGCTTGCTGGCATGATTTGGTAGCATTTTTGGTTGTGCATCAAGAATTCTGCAAACAGTAGCAAGTTTGTTTGAAGGTGTGGTTATTTACAGGCAAATTGTTATATGCTATGGAGGTACATTTGTGTCTTTTTGTCGAGAGAAAACCTTTTTTTTTCAATCAAAAATAATGCTTCTGAAAGTAACCTTTTTCCGACATAAAGGAAATCATAGCGGACACCTACGAAGAAGGACTGTGTGATGATGGCATCTCAGGTAAGCAGCACTGGGCCTTCTTCCGTCCAACTTTTACATAGCTAGTAGTTAGCTCCTACGATTCAGTGTAGGTTCATAACATTCTACTATATTACATACATATATTACATCCATACATACCGTAGAATGATAAATCATGCAATTATTATTCTCAACCTAACCAAAAGCATTTAGCTGCGAATACCTGTTCTCACCATTTTCAGGTGAATTAATCTAACTTTCTTTCATGGCAACTCATAAGCAGGCCATGTCCTATTTGTCTCATAGTCGATATATAATCATATTTCATGACAGTGAAACGGTTAGCTTTTTTACAGAAGGATGAAAGAACACAATATGTCTCTCAGGGAATGCTATTCTTATATGTCAGATGAAGAATTAGACCAGTAAGTCAGCGCCATTATCTTCATTGGGATTGGGGGCAGTATTTTCACGTCCGGATGAAAAGCATTCCCAAAGTAAACTGCCTGTTTCTCAGGCCCAGATGCTAGGATATGCATATAATTGGTAGATGTAGATAGAAACCACTCTGAAGTTTCTAAAACTGTTACAATTATGTCTGTAAGTATAACAGAACTTATTTGGCAGGCAAAACGCAGAGGACAAACCATCCAGGGAAAACATTTTTTTGAGGTCAGTGTGTTTTCAATTATTTTCTATGGGAAACTATATTTATGAGGAACCTGGTTGCAGTTCCTAAAGATGTCAACAGTCTTTAGAAATTGGTTGATGTTTTTCTTTTGAGAAATTAAGAAGTAGGGATGTTCATTGTGAGTGTCAAGCCAAGTGGACTCTTCTGTTTTTTTGGCGCGAATGAACTGGAGCTCGCTCCACGTTGTTTTTATCCGCTATTGAACACAGTATATTCCGTCTTAAATTTGATTGATTATTGTCACGCCTTGGTCTTAGTATTTTGTGTTTTCTTTAATTATTTGTTCAGGCCAGGGTGTGACATGGGTTTATTGTGTTGTCGTATTGTGTTTTTTGTAGGCATTGGGATTGTGGCTGATTAGGGGTGTGTCTAGCATAGGCTTGGCTGCCTGAGGCGGTTCTCAATCAGAGTCAGGTGATTCTCGTTGTCTCTGATTGGGAACCATATTTAGGTAGCCTGGGTTTCACTGTGTATTTTGTGGGTGATTGTTCCTGTCTCTGTGTAGTGTTCACCAGATAGGCTGTAATTAGGTTTTCACATTTCGTTTTTTTTTTTTTTTTTTGTATTTATTTATTTATTTCATGTATCACTATTTTTTCATTAAAGAACATGAGTAACCACCACACTGCATTTTGGTCCGACTCTCCTTCAACAGACGAACGCCGATACAGAATCACCCACCACACACGGACCATGCAGCGTGGGAACAGGCAGCGACAGCAGGAAAAGCGAAAGGAGGAATGGACATGGGAAGACGTGTTGGATGGCAAAGGTTGTTACACTTGGGAGGAGATACTGGCCGGAAGAGATCGCCTCCCATGGGAACAGGTGGAGGCACTTAGGAGAGCAGAGGCAGCCGGAGACAAGAGCCGACGATACAAGGGAACACGGTTGGCAAGGAAGCCCGAAAAGCAGCCCCAAAAATGTATTGGGGGGGGGCTCAGGGAGAGAGTGGCAGAGTCAGGAGTCAGACCTGAGCCAACTCTCCCTGTTAATCATGAGGAGCAGCGATCAAAGGACTTCTGGACTTGGGAAGAGATATTGGACGGAAAAGGACCCTGGGCACAGCCTGGTGAATATCGACGCCCCAAAGAAGAACTGGAGGCGGCGAGAGCGGAGAGGCGCTGGTATGAAGAGGCAGCACGGCGACGCGGATGGAAGCCTGAGAGTCACCCCCAAAAAATTATTGGGGGGGGGGGGCTCACAGGGAGTATGGCGATGCCAGGTAGGAGACCTGCGCAAACTCCCTGTGCTTACCGGGAGGTAAGAGAGACCGGGCAGGCACCGTGTTATGCTATGGAGCGCACAGTGTCTCCAGTGCGGGTGCATAGCCCGGTGCGGTACATACCAGCTCTTCGTATTGGCCGGGCTAGAGTGGGCATCGAGCCAGGTAAAGTTGGGCAGGCTTGGTGCTCGAGAGCTCCAGTGCGCCTGCATGGTCCGGTCTATCCAGAGCCACCTCCACACACCAGTCCTCCGGTAGCAGCTCCCCGCACCAGGCTTCCTGTGCGTGTCCTCGATCCAGTACCACCAGTTCCAGCACCACGCACCAGGCCTTCAGTGCGCCTCGCCTGTTCAGCACAGCCAGAGCCTTCCTTCCCTCTAGCGCTGTCGGAGCCTCCCGCCTGTTCAGCACAGCCAGAGCCATCCTTCTCTCTAGCGCTGTCGGAGCCTCCCGCCTGTTCAGCGCAGCCAGCGTTTTCCTCCTCTCCTGCACTGTCGGAGTCTCCCGCCTGTTCAGCGCTTCCAGAGCCTTCCTCTTCTACAGCGCTGCCGGAGCCTCCTGACTGTTCAACGCAGCCAGAGCTGCCAGGTTGCATGGAGCAGCCAGAGCTGCCAGTCTGCATAGAGCTTCCAGTCTGCATAGAGCAGCCAGAGCTGCCAGTCTGCATGGAGCTGCCAGTCTGCATGGAGCTGCCAGTCTGCATAGAGCAGCCAGAGCTGCCAGTCTGCATGGAGCAGCCAGAGCTGCCAGTCTACATGGAGCAGCCAGAGCTGTCAGCCTGCATGGAGCAGCCTGAGCTGTCAGTCTGCATGGAGCAGCCAGAGCTGCCAGTCTGCATGGAGCAGCCTGAGCTGTCAGTCTGCATGGAGCAGCCTGAGCTGCCAGTTTGCATCGAGCAGCCAGAGCTGTCAGTCTGCACAAATTCACCAGTCTGCATGGAGCAGCCAGAGCTGTCAGTCTGCATGGAGCAGCCAGAGCTGCCAGTCTGCATGGAGAAGCCAGAGCTGTCAATCTGCATGGAGCAGCCAGAGTTGCCAATCTACATGAAGCAGCCAGAGCTGTCAGTCTGCATGGAGCAGCCAGAGCAGCTAGAGCCGCCAGTCAGCCATGATCTTCCAGATCTGCCAGTCAACCAGACTCTTCCAGATCTGCCAGTCAACCAGACTCTTCCAGATCTGCCAGTCAACCAGACTCTTCCAGATCCGCCAGCCAGCCAGGATCTGCCGGAGCCAACTACCTGCCTGAGCTTCATCTCAGTACTGGGCTTCCTCTCAGTACTGGGCTTCCTCTCAGTACTGGGCTTCCCCTCAGTACTGGGCTTCCCCTCAGTACTGGGCTTCCCCTCAGTCCCGAGCTGCCCCTCAGTCCCGAGCTGCCCCTCAGTCCCGAGCTGCCCCTCAGTCTCTGATTGGGAACCATATTTAGGTAGCCTGGGTTTCACTGTGTATTTTGTGGGTGATTGTTCCTGTCTCTGTGTAGTGTTCACCAGATAGGCTGTAATTAGGTTTTCACATTTCGTTTGTTGTTTTTTTTTGTATTTATTTAGTTATTTCATGTATCACTATTTTTTCATTAAAGAACATGAGTAACCACCACGCTGCATTTTGGTCCGACTCTCCTTCAACAGACGAACGCCGTTACAATTATTTACGTTTTAGGATATCTAAGGTTGGATTAGGAAAGTTGTTTGAAATGTTTGGACCAAGTTTACAGGTAACTTATTAGATACTTTGTAGTCATGTTGGGTGAGTTGGAACCGGTGTATTTCTGAATCAAACGCACCAAATAAATGTACATTTTGGGGATATAAAGAAGGAATTTATCAAACAAAAGGACCATTTGTGATGTTTCTGGGACATTTTAGAGTGCCAACAGAAGAAGATCTTAAGGCAAGGATGCCCCATGCGGGCTATAGAATGGTCAAAGGAAGTCTCAGAGCAATCGGCCATCATGTACAATGGCGAAGAGTTAGGGAGTCTTTGCAGCTTGTAGATGGTACAGGTATCATTGCATATTTCCCATCACCTAATGAACAACCACAATACCAGTCTGGTGTTAAGCTTTCTGTGCTGTTATTGACATATCCTGAAAATGACATCTGCTGCTTTAGATTGGTATCTCAGTTATTGTTTTCATATCTATAAAAAATCATCTATTTCCTTTACTTTCAGAGAGCGAGCTGATCAAGGGGTCGAAAATGTAGATATTGTCAGATGTTCACTGTCTGAGGAACAGGCCATGGAGGCTGTATTGCTGGCAAAAGGGTTCATAACCGGAGGTAATTAAACTGTTCTGTGTTCTTTTTCTCTCTTCCTGTCTGCCTTTCTTGTCGTACATGGAACCTGTCTCACATGCATTAACTAAAAATCCTTAAGGTGTCAGCTGCTAATTTTCAGATTTACACCAGATAAACACAGCCATTTTCACTGGACTATCTGTTGCTGCCAAGTCATGATTTCCCTGGGGGTTAGCCTTGCAATAACCAAGTGGTGAGACACATAGCCCTCTATATTTAAATGTTTCAGGTACACTCCGATAGGTGTCTGCGTCACATACAGTATCTTCTATTGACATTATCTTCCATTGCTTGTCCTCATGTGTCTGTTTTTCAGCATTAAGTACTCTGTAGCCACTTAGTGTGGACACCAGGTGATACCACACACACACACACAATAACAGTCTCTCTCCTTCACTTCATCCCTCTCCCCCTTCTCCCTAAATCCTCTAGGTTATATCAGCTGTTTTGGTGAACCCCTCCCTCATCTGAACTGGCTGACACAGAGGGCACATCATGATCATAGGTGAGAGGCCACTTGGTCGGGTCAACAGGAAGTATTATTAAAGAGATGCTTTACATTGAAATACAGACAGAGATGTAGGAGTCCCAGAGTTAATGATCCAAGGTCAGTTTTGCATTTCACCTCCTGATGATTATGATGACTGACCGTGTTAGAATAAAAAAAACAAGGTTTAATCATGCTCTTTCTCTATCCACCTGTCTCTCGTCTGCAGGTATCTTTAGATGTGAAAGAGGAAGCCAGTCCCGTCATTGCCACCTCACCCGCTCTTAAGATAAACTTCGGGCCAACTGGGGGCCCAAGGCTGGTTAGGAGACACTGCTAGAGACACTGTAATTGTGATGAACTGAGAGAATATTAGGGTAGCAATGTAATTCACTAATCATATGCTGTCTGCCTCTGTTCTTACCTCTTTTCCTTTCTGTCTTCTACACCTCTCTTCCCACCTCGTCTTTCTTCCTCGTTTTATAATGCACAACATATGTGCATTGATGTACAGATTGAACGTTTATTTATAATATTACAATTTTCATAATTATAATGCATGTATTATGTATTTATAACACTTGGATAATGAACTTCTTTCAATAAAGCGTTTCACATCCTCTACTGGTTGAAATTAAGTATCTTATCCTGTCCTCAGATTAATGCAGATAAAGGGAGTTAGATATGCATAGGTTTTTTTCTGTATATATGATTTGTTATCAGCATTTACCTAAATAATGTTGCTGTAACTATGCAATAGACTAATGTGTAATCATTGATGTTCCAGGAGCAGGAGTGGTAAACACTGTTGAAGTGTATAATTGTAATACATACATGCAGACACATCATCATTCAAAGAATGGACTTTGATATGACGGAAAAAGAATGTCTCAGAGATTCATACCTGAACCAAACCTTTATTTGCCAAGGAAGAGTACATGATCAGTGAATATATTCAATGTACAGGCTACAATGCGGGGGATCTTATGCGTGGCAATAACTACAGTACATGAATATAGGACTTGCATCGTGGCACAATAAAGTTATTATATTCTACTCTATCCATAGGCTTCAATAAAATACCATTCAGACTTGAAGTTGATATAACTATGACAGCTGAGGTTCATAGATTGGTATGAATATTAGTTCAGAACCTAACGTTCAGAACCTAACGTTTTAGGCTCCATACACAGATCGGCTACACCTGTAGCTAGCTACACATCCATAGGTATACGGTTATTTTTTATCCTCCACTACACAATAAGTAAATAGTTAGCTAGCTATGTTACTTAATCTGCATTGCAAGGCAAGCGTACGCAATTGTACATTTCTCAGGAGTCCCTAAAACATTAAACAACACAAATTACAAATTAAATCTCATGTCATAACGCTAGCTAGTTAGCTGGCTAATGATAGCTAATCAGATAACTTGCTTATGACAAAAAAATGGGTACAAACGTTTGTCTCTACATTAACTAACATATTCCTCTCAATTGTACATTTTTTGTTTGACTCGTTATGACGTTATAGCTACAAAACGAATCCCAAACGTTACCAATAAACTTATCCAAACAAGTCAATCAACGTTTATAATCAAACCTCAGGTACCCTAATACGCAAATAAACAATACAATTTAAGACGGAGAATCGTTATTGTGTTTACCGAAGATAAACAAAAAAACGCGTTCTCTCGGCCATGCGCTTGGAAACACTACAGCCAAAATGGGAGCCACTTAGAAAAACTACAACTTCTCCCTAATTTTTCCAAAAACCAGCCTGAAACTCTTTCTAAAGACTGTTGACATCTAGTGGAAGCCCCAGGAACTGCAATCGGGGACGATTTCACCCTATTATAAAAGTGCCAGGCATGCTGATTTTTTGTTTTGAATGGTTTGTCTTCTGGGTTTCGCCTGCCATTTCAGTTCTGTTATACTCACAGACATTATTGTAACAGTTTTAGAAACTTTAGAGTGTTTTCTATCCAAACTACTAATTATATGCATATCCTAGCTTCTGGACCCGAGTAGCAGGCAGTTTACTTTGGGCACGCTTTTCATCAAAACGTCAAAATACCACCCCCCACCAGAATAGAAAGAGTGGGAGGCCCTGGTGCACAACTGAGCAAGAGGACAAGTACATTAGAGTGTCTAGTTTGAGAAACAGACACCTCACAAGTCCTCAACTGGCAGCTTCAATAAAAAGTATCCGCAAAACACTAGTCTCAACGTCAATAGTGAACTCTGCTAGCCTTCTAGGCAGAGTTGCAAAGAAAAAGACTGGACAATAAAAATAAAATATTAATTTCTTTGGGGTACTCCCCCTCTTCTCAATTTCCGCCTAAAGACATACCCTAATCTAACTGCCTGTAGCTCCGGTCCAGAAGCCGGAGCTACAGACAAACATACAGATAGGATGCTGGGGATGATTTTAATGAAGAACATAAGATGGCAACAATAATTTTAGACAGATAACTTAAAAAATGAGCGAGCTCACCCAGGTGTCCCACACAAATGTAATCAAATGTACCCAAGTGGCTGAATTGGTACAGTGATACATTTTGAAGGGCAGAATTATATACAAAATATATAAATGCTTTTCTAACACACACCCCAAAAAAATACCTTATTTTTAAAATATTGTTTTATTTAAAAAAGTATATATTTTTTTAAATAACAAGGGTAACTATTTACTCGGTCTCGCTTTCTCTATCAATTTCCTCTATAATTTGGGTTAAATCTGTATACCTAGACTTTGTTTTAGCTTTTCCTGATTTATTCACCATAATTTAAATATATAAACGTGCTGAAAATGCTATTGACGATGTACTGCTATGCGTAACACTTGTGGCTCCGTCAAGTAAGATTTGCAATGGCGAATGAACCTCTTTTACGCCAGAGTTTACAACAAAGGCTGGTCTTCGAACGTATAACCATTACATATTGCCGTTTACCTCAGCTCATTGGCTATTTTCTAAGCTAGATTTCAAGATGATCAGTGGTCATTGGGCCAAAATACAGTCAATCAACGATAGCCCGGTCCTACCATTGGTGCGCAATGAGATCATTGATTGGTGTCTTCAAATTAGTTTGTTTCGGTCAATATGTCCCGGGAAAAGAACCATCAAGTATGGTTGTGTTAGTAACAACCAGAGGATTGCAATAAAACCAACCATGACTGGATAAACGTTTGTTTAGTGTGGGTAATTACCACGAATGCTTCGTCCAAAGTTGAATGAGACGGAAAACACGACGCAAGCGGTTTACAAATGTTTTGTGTTAGGCTATAAAAATGGATGTTATCAAACAAAACAAACATTCCGTGTGTAGTTAGGACACTTGGCATTGCCACCAGAGGAAGATCTTCAAAGGTAAGCGATTTATTTTATTGTTATTTCTGACTTTTGTGACGCTAATGCTTGGTTGGAAAATGCTAGTAATACTTGTGTGTGCGGGGAGCTGTCCTCAGAAAATCTCATGGTTTGCTTTCGCCGTAAAGCCTTTTTGAAATCTGACACAGGGCTGGATTAATAAGATGTTCATCTTTTAAATGATGTAAAATACATGTATTTACAAGAATGTTTACTACAACAAATGGTGTATTTAGAATGTTAGCGCTCTGCAGTTTCACTGGATGTTGGCCTGGTGGGACGTTAGCGTCTCACCTACCCTAGAGAGGTTAAGATGGGCAAAAGAACACAGACACTTGAATTCTGCCTAGAAGGCCAGCATCCCGGAGTCACCTCTTCACTGTTGGCGTTGGTGTTTTGTGGGTACTATTTAAGGAAGCTGCCAGTTGAGGACTTGTGAGGCATCTGTTTCTCAAACTAGATACTCTAATGTACTTGTCCTCTTGCTCAGTTGTGCATCGGGGCCTCCCACTCCACATTCTATTCTGGTTAGAGTCAGTTTACACTGTTCTGTGAAGGGAGTAGTACACAGCGTTGCCCTTTCCCACCTGAACAAAAGGAACACCTATGTGAGAATGGTATTCATTGACTACAGCTCAGCGTTCAACACAATAGTGCTCTCAAAGCTCATCAATAAGCTAAGGACCCTGGGACTAAACACCTCCCTCTGCAACTGGATCCTGGTCTTTCTGACGGGCCGCCCCCAGGTGGTAATGGTAGGTAACAACACATCCGCCACTCTGATCCTCAACACAGGGGCCCCTCAGTTGTGCATGCTGGGTCCCGTCCTGTACTTCCTGTTCACTCATGACTGCACGGCCAGGCACGACTCCAACACCATCATTAAGTTTGCCAATGACACAACAGTGGTAGGCCTGATCACCGACAACGACGAGACAGCCTATAGGGAGGAGGTCAGAGACCTGGCCGTGTGGTGCCAGGACAACAACCTCTCCCTCAATGTGATCAAGACAAAGGAGATGATTGTGGACTACAGGAAAAAGAAGAACGCCCACATTCTCATCGACGGGGCTGTAGTAGAGCAGGTTGAGAGCTTCAAGTTCCGTGGTGTCCACATCACCAACAAACTAACATGGTCCAAACACACCATGGGTCCTCAGATCCTCAAAAGGTTCTACAGCTGCACCATTGAGAGCATCTTGACTGGTATGGCAACTGCTCTGCCTCCGACCGCAAGGCATTACAGAGCGTAGTGCAAACGGCCCAGTACATCACTGGGGCCAAGCTTCCTGCCATCCGGGACCTCTACATTTTTAAAAATGAACTAGGCAAGTCAGTTAAGAACACATTCTTATTTACAATGACAGCCTACCCGGCAAAACCCAGACGGCACTGGGCCAATTGTGCACCACCCTATGTGACTCCAAATTACAGCTGGATGTGATGCAGCCTGGAATCAAACCAGGTACTGCAGTGATGCCTCTTGCACTGAGATGCAGTGTCTTAGACCACTGCACAACTCGGGAGCTCTATACCAGGCAGTGTCAGAGGAAGGCCCTAAAAATTGTCTAAGACTCCAGCCACCCTAGTCATAGACTGTTCTCTCTGCTACCGCACGGCAAGTGGCACCGGAGTGCCAAGTCTAGGTCCAAGAGGCTTCTAAACAGCTTCCACCCCCCAGCCATAAGACTCCTGGACATCTAATCAAATGGCTACCCGGTCTATTTGCATTGCCCCCCACCCCCCACCCTACACCGCTGCTACTCTGTTGTTATCATCT
The DNA here is from genome assembly GCF_018296145.1 of Oncorhynchus tshawytscha. Lineage (NCBI taxonomy): Eukaryota > Metazoa > Chordata > Actinopteri > Salmoniformes > Salmonidae > Oncorhynchus > Oncorhynchus tshawytscha. The sequence continues at coordinate 38,447,888 of NC_056439.1, read as the reverse complement.
ATGCATAGTCACTTTAATACCTACATTTATATATTACCTCAACTAACTGGTAACCACGCACATTGACTCTGTACCGGTACCCACCTATATATAGTCTCGCTATTGTTATGTTACTGCTGCTCTTTAATTACTTGTTACTTTTATTTCTCATTCTTATCCATATTTCTTAAACTGCATTGTTGGTTAGGGGCTCGTAAGTAAGCATTTCATGTAAGGTCTGTCATTTCTGTAAGGTCTACACCTGTAGTATTTGGCGCATGTGACTAATACAATTTGATTTGATTTGTTAAAAGTACACTCAAGAAAAACTATTTTATGGATCATACTAATTCAGGAGTATAATTAAAACAGGTTAACATGCCCACCAACATTAGACAATTATACAGAAAGCCCTTGCTGAAATAAGTCAATCAAATCAATGTTGAGAACAGTCAGATGAACTCATACCTGTATCTGACACGGACATGGTGCCGTAGCAGGAAGATCAGAATACAGTGAACCAAGTGTTTGTGAGTTCAAATCCCAGGAGAGATAATTTTGAATAATACTAATTGTATAAATGAACATTCACAATGTAATCATCTGTGTCAAAAATGTAAGTTGAAAATACTATGTTAAAAGCACTGTGTGTGAGTATCTCTAACCTTGACAACAGACAAAGAACTATGAATGAATCAGTGGTTCACCAACCGGGAACACTAACAAGGTGTGATGTGTAATAAACTGTTTCATTTTGGGAGAATGTTTCTTTGGGACCATTAGGTGACAGCTGATAGCTGATATACAAAAATGTTCCTGCAATGTTCCCATGAAACATGTCTAGGACATTGAATTCTGAGAACATGTTCTATTTGACATTAAGGGAATGGTCTCTTAGAAACATTCCTTGCACATCACAATAACATTAGTTAATGACCTAATGAGACTTAAGAGAACGTTCTCTAAAGTGTTGGAAATGTTTGTTATTAGCTGGTGAGGCAGCAGATTTCCTTGTGCTGAGCTGTAGGTTGTAATATCAGTTTCCCTTGTTAAAAGAGGAATGCTGTGGCCTTTAAGTTACACAATGAAACATGAGACCGTTTTCATGTTCTTAGCCAGAGTACAAGCTCACTGTGTCAGAGTGTGTGAGAGGCGAGTGAGGTAAGCTGAGAGAGAGGGGGGAGGGGGGGGGTGCAGAAAGAGAGTGTCTATGGCTGAAGGACACACACATACACACTGATGTGTGTTCAGTTGTTCACAGCCTGGGGCTTGGATCTCCTAGCAGTGCCAAGACAGGCCAAGAATAACAGAGTGCAGGGATCAGGAACTTGGAGTGCGTTTCCATGTTGGTTTAATGGGCTAGTAATTTTGTGGCGCGGGGGGAGACGGGAAGCAGATGGAGCCATCATTAAAAACAATGAGCAGCAGCTGCCTGGCCTGTTCACCTCGGCCCAGGCCCCAGCCAAGATAGACCAGTCTGAGCAGACCAGCCTGAACTAAACCTTTCAAAACCAGAGCTCAGAGTCCACCCCGCACCCCCGCCGTAAGAGCACTCCAACCGCCTGGGGGCTCCATGGAGCCACTCCAACTTTGTGTGTTTGTGTGTTGAGTGTATGTGTGAGAGAGGGAGAAGAGAGAAAGACAGTGAGAAAGGGTATGTGTATATGCATGTGTGCGTGCGTGCGTGTATGTGCGTGTATGTGTGTGTATGGAGGCGGAGGATTTGGCTTGTTCTCCCTGAATACCCCTCCTGTCAGCTGTGCAGCGTTTCATGCTCATCTAACTCCAGACTTTTTATATTACTGTTCTGCTCTGCCTCAGCCACTGGCTGTCATCCCAGCTAAGTCACATTAGCAGATAAGAGTGGGTGGAGAGACACCAAATACCATATGCTTTAGAGATATTAATCAACATGAACTAATGGGAAGGTCTCAGCAATATTAGAAAAACACACACATGAATGGTGCTTTCCTCACGACGACACATTAAAACACACATTACTAAATACTCCAATGTTTCCTTTGGTGCACATCCAGGGGAACGAAACACAAACATATGGGATTGACTGCTGCTTTCTGAAGCCGTGTTCCAGAACACTCAACACTAAAAGCCAGTTTCATTTCAAAGATCTATTCTGACTATTTTTCCCACGAGTGCTGAAATGGACTGGGATGTTTAGAAGACTTTTTGACTGGGGAACATGTAGCCAGCATATATGACAGGTTACTAGTTTAAAATAGACATAATTCACACTACAATTTACAATGTACAGTAAAATAGAGTGACCACAGACTATGGCTTTTTATTCAAAGCGTTCTCTGATTTAATTTAAATACTACTGCACGAATACTGCAAATCGAGTTTGATTGAACTGCACCCTCAGATTAGCAGCGTCCTTTCTATTGTTCCCCACTACTCTACCACAGGTCACAACATGACAACATTGGTTTTAATGACATTAATGGGCTGTTGAAACTCTCCAACCCTTTTCTGAGGCCAATTTAAAAACACTGACCCCAGTAATGGGATTGAACGTCATCATCATTGTGCTCAGAAAACATGTTTTATCAGCCCGGTCCACCACCTCAATCTGCCTTAAATCCGATAATGAAATAGGCAGGAGTAGGGTCTAGAGTTCAAGTCCTTCATGAATATTCTGACAAAGCCTTGGCTCTAATCCCATAGTGAGAGAGAGGGGGGGGGGGAGAGAGAGAGAGAGAGAGAGAGAGAGAGAGAGAGAGAGAGAGAGAGAGAGAGAGAGAGAGAGAGAGAGTCTCTGCCACAAGAGAGGGGAAACCAGCTCAATACTATTCTCAAATAGCGATCTTATGAGAGAATAAAATATGGCGGCCAAGTAGTGATGGTACAACATGGACATACTAATGCCATTCCTCAGCAGGTGGAACCATTCAGATAACTGCTTACTAATGAGCCATGACCTGTTCATACTCTGTACAGCAGAGATACTAACTAACTAAACATAGATCAGTATAATGGAACAACCGACGTAGTGTTCCTACCTTGGGGTCCATACTGGTTTGCCTGGGATCCCTGGGGTCCATAGGGGCCACTGGAGCCACCATGGGGGTAGGGCCCCATCCCTGGGTACATCTGTCCCCCAGGACCAGGAGAGGGGTGAGGGGACATGGAGGGCCCCGACTGAGGTGGTGGTGCAAACTGGGAGCCAGACTGGTTTCTCTGCATGTTGGACATAAAGCCTGGAACACACAGAGAGAGTGAGGTGAGAGAGAACTGTAAACACACTGTGCTAATGATTTCTGCTGCCTATGCATATATACACACACACACACGCAGGTAAATATCCACTCTTTATGCAGGAGATTAACCCAGCCGCTCTCTCCTAACCTCCCTCTAATGCTGCTACTGAAAACCAGACAAACATGATGGTTGTCTCCTTTGAAGGACGAACACGGATGTTCGGTTGTACAGGGGTGATTCTGACAATACTATAATCCTCTATAATGTCTTCAGGTCCTGTTATTCGAAGATAGACATCAGATTGCTAGTATGGCAAGCTGGCAGTGCATTATGTGCAAGTAAGGCCATATGATCTTATACACTGTATTTAGACAGGACTTGGCGACATGGAGGCCGGGGGATCAACTAATGCAGACACACACACATATACACACACACACACACACACACACACACACACACACACACACACACACACACACACACACACACACACACACACGCACACACACACAAAATCGACTGCGCTTTCTGCTTTTGTGTGTGTATGTGTGTGTAATGTGCGTGTGTATGTGTGTGTGTGTGTATGCATATGTGCAGAAAATGCACATACACTGCACTTGGGGGAATAAAACAGTGATTTAACCATGACTGCTGTGTAATTCTAAGCTGTTCCGAACCGTGAGCTCTCAATTCATGAAAAAGGCTCTCAGCTCGGCTTCCCTCCACCATTCAAATTGACATTTGAAGGGATCCTCACAGGGCTTCACTGCAACCCATTTCATTACAGTCTAGACCTGAGAGTGAAGCCAGAGAAAAGGTCTCCAATCTGCCTCGAATGGTAAAGGTCACTGGCACTGTAGCCAATCAGAAGAGATAGAGGCCTTCTCCTCTCTAATATTCTGGATTGCCTTTAAATGGATCGGCTGTACTGTGGTGGGCTCGGCTCACGCACACACGCAACCACACACACACACACACACACACACACACACACACACACACACACACACACACACACACACACACACACACACACACACACACACACACACACACACACACACACACACACACACACGCACAGATGCTATACAGGGATACAGTCCAGCTCTTTACTGAGTGGGGTTATTAAGGCAGGCCAGAGATGGAAACAACAGTTGTCTCTCTCCATGTCGGCATATTCTGCTGTGAGAGCAAGAGAGCGTGTGAGGAGGCTGTAGAAGGGAGAGAGGGAGGGAGGAGAGGCCTGAAAGTGCTTGGGCTGTGAACATGGGTTTAAGGGGAACATTATTGTAATGTTTAACTTCCATTATCGTAAAGGATTCTGAAAACACTGTAATACTGCATTCTAAATTGCCTGGAAAATGGATGGAGAGAGGCACATTGTGCAGACAGTTGCTAAAAGCAAATAACACATTCAAGGATTTTTTCCCCCACCCTCCCTCCCTCCCCAGCCAAGCAGGCAGGCAGCGAATCAGAGAGGCAGGCTGGCAGAGAAAGTAGAGGCTCTTAGCTGGACAACAACAACAGACAGAGGTGGATAGACAGAGAGTGGAGGGAGAAAAGGGACATTCAGCAGGATTTATGGAAATGAGAAATGCTCTTAGGAACAGGCACTTGAACCATGGGATTTAATCACATATTCTAAACAGTATTATGTTAACCACTGTGCTTGCTGGGTCACATGGAGCAGAGCATTACATTTATTTAAATGTTATGTTTTATGTAAAATAAGTATAACAGCTGTGCCTTCTCTCTCTCTCTCTCTCTCTCTCTCTCTCTCTCTCTCTCTCTCTCTCTCTCCCCTGTCTCTCTCTCTCTCGCCTCTCTTTCTCTCTCTCTCTCCCCCTCTCTCTCTATCTCTCCCTCTCAAATGTTAACTGGTCCTTGGTGAGCTATAGAGGAGCATGGGACTACTCATCATCCTGTTTTTAAACACACCTACAGGGACAATGTTGTTTTACACTGGGTAGTTCTATGGTAGTAATCACTAAGATTGAATGTGATTTGCCCCATTTAAGAGATGAACTTTCCCCCTGAACTCATTGCAACTCATGGCCATTGTAGAAAGATGTTCAGTGGAAGCCTTAATCAGCAACCATTCATTGTACGTAATATACAGTATTTCGTCAGCCTCTGCTATCACAGCAATAACTAACGCTGCATATGAGAAATAATCACCTCTGCAAGTCGTAAGTGGATCCACTTTAAAGACTCCATACCTCATTTAGAACAAAGGGTTTACTGATTTCCAGATCATAACAGTTAAGGTTTAACCACTGTTTCCATGACCTGAGCTGACCACTAATCCAGTAATAAATCACCTCTCCACCAGCCCCTCCCTGGGAACCTGCTGGTGGGGTGTTTGTTCGGTACCCACTGAGCAATCAGCCCATTAATTGGATCAGAACATGCATGGTGGGAACAGGAGGGGCAATGGGAACTGTGTAGAATATAAGTTTAGCCTGACATGACCCCCTCTAAGGAGTGTGTATGTGTGTGTATGTGTGTGTGTGTGTGTGTGTCTGTGTGTGTGTGTAAATCTCCCAGTACACAATGCCAACCCCTGTAACTGGTAATAGCCCAGGTATAGAACACCCTGTACCTCTGGACATGATGTCACATCCTGCCTTTGTCCCACAGTGGGAAACAATGCCAGCATTACTGAGAAGGAGGCTAATGCCTTCACACACACACACACACACACACACACACACACACACACACACACACACACACACACACACACACACACACACACACACACACACACACACACACACACACACTGTGAAGCTTAACTGTTACTAGCTGTCCCCAGGCCTATCTGCTACGGCTCCACTCAGCCCAGATCTACAGCTTTGCTCAACACACAGGTGGCATTAATCTGCAATTACCACACAATACCCAAGAACACTAACACATACTAGCAAGCACACACACACATACGTATGTACACACCCACACACACACACACAAGCATACACACACACACGTACACACTTACTTAGTGGTCAGACTTACCCCTTTCCTGAGGCATGGGGGACTGGGTCAAGGGGGGTTGGGGAACATCCAACATGTTGCCAGGAGTCTGGGGGGCCATCTGGGAACCTGTGGAAAACAGAGGAGGACCAAATACGGTGAGCCCCATACTATCAGCACAGAAAGAGGGGACAAATTTTATGGTAACACCACTCAGTAAACAGGCAGAAAGTACAGCTGCTGTACTGTGCATTGTCATTTGTGATATTTACTCATAAAAGTAAAGGTTTTGTCTGAAAGGGATGTATCTTTCTTCCACAAAGCGAAAGGTGAGATGACATTATTCACCAAAAATATTGATAAAAAAATGTTTTATTGGTACAATAGAGCGATTGAAAGGTTAAGGATACTTCTTATGTCTAGTTCTATGCCCTTCTTTCAGCTTGTCATCCTTATCTGACGTTATTCAATGAAAAGCTTTTCCCAGCGTTATAAAAAGATAAAAGACAGACCCTCATAGCATAGCAAATGAGTGTGTGTGTGTGTGCCTGGCAATTTCTTCTAGTACAGTGCAATATAAAACAAGTCATCACTGTGTGGTTCTCTTACGGTACAAGTGTAATCAGAAGAAGTAATCCTTAACAGAAAAAAGCCATTGTGTTTTATTGATTGGTTGATGCTCCTCTTGTACAGTGGGACATCCTCTACAGACCAGCAGGGCTGATTAGGACAATGGTAGATGAAAGTGTGTGGATCCGTGGAGGTTGCTGAGGGGAGGATGGCTCATAATAATGGCTGCAAACAGAATGAAATCCATGTGTTTGATGTATTTGATACCATTCCACTAATTCTGCTCCAGACACAAGCCCATCCTCCCCAATTAAGGTGTCACCAACCTCCTGTGGTGTGGATTGATTTAACCCACAGGAAGGTTAAACTGGTAAATTAGCCCACACCGTCCTCTGCTTCATTATACATTAGGGTTACAACACCCAAGGTGGGTAAACCAATGGAGGAAGAGCAACATTTTCAAAAGTATACTCTTAGGTGAATGTGTGTAGAACAGGACAACTAATTTAAGTATATTTACATGAACCAAACAAACGGTACACTGTCTTCCATCCTGAATCAGTATATAGAGATTCCACTGTTCTCTGTTCTTCTTCGTGTGTGGTGAGACAGAGAGAGAGCAAGAGAGCGAGAGAGAGAGCGAGAGCGAGAGAGAGAGAGAGAGAGAGAGAGAGAGAAAGAGGGAGAGAGAGAGAGGGAGAGAGAGAGAGAGAGGGATAGCTGGATTTCCTGACAAAATGTAAAAAATATAAAACAATCAGAGAGTGTAATTTCCCAAAATTTGAAACCTTTCAAGATTTCAATGATCTCTCTGATGAGGATAGGCTTTCCGTGCAATACATTGCTGCCTGCCATAAGATGAGGGACAGTGTCTGACAGACCAACCAACCTGCAAATGTCCTCTATGCTTGTTGTTATTGTATGGTTATTTTGAACCTTGGTTATTGCTGTTAATGTTGTCCCGTTGACAATTTTGATTCTTAATATTGTAAATATCCAAGGTGAGAGAGAGAGAGAGAGAGAGAGAGAGAGAGAGAGAGAGAGAGAGAGAGAGAGAGAGAGAGAGAGAGAGAGACAGAGAGAGACAGAGAGAGAGAGACAGAGAGACAGAGAGAGACAGAGAGAGACAGAGAGAGAGAGAGAGAGAGACAGAGAGAGAGACAGAGAGAGACAGAGAGAGAGAGAGAGAGAGAGAGAGAGAGAGAGAGAGAGAGAGAGAGAGACAGAGAGAGAGAGACAGAGAGACAGAGAGAGAGACAGAGAGAGAGAGAAGAGAGAGACAGAGAGAGACAGAGAGAGAGACAGAGAGAGACAGAGAGAGAGAGAGAGAGAGAGAGAGAGAGAGCACTAGATGAGCTGGTCGTCATGTAGAGCAGTAATACATGACTAGCGGTGGCACACACTCCACGTAAACAAACCCAATTAAGTCAACATAATTGCTTTGCATAAACTGAATAAACAACATTTCCATCCACCCGCTCGCCCACCCACCCACACTAACACTCACATACACAGACAAACAGACACACACAGAGAGTGGCTCCAGCGGCATGGCTTGGAAGAGAGAATATTCTATTAGTGAGTGTGTCACCCTGTTCCCGGGAGGAAAGGAGACAGGGCTGAAATCTCACTGCAGCACTAACACTAAAGTAACATCAGAACAACACACCGCTCTGCTCAGCCTCCACCACACCAAGAGTTGGGAGCCTCAGAAGACCAGCCAGAGGAAAATATGTGTAGGATATAAGAGGGGGGGGTGGGGGGCATAAAGAGTCTTGTCCCCTGTCCTCAGAGGGCTGATGGGGGAAGATGGTGGAAGAGTTGGGTGGCCAGGCTCCAGCCCTAATGTATGTAACCACATTGGGCACACGTTTCCAGAAGGGGTCTTTTGGCTGTTGCACCGGTGGCACTTTAGCGTCGTTTACAGCACCCAGTGAACCTTGACGAAGCCCCCTCAGCAAGCTCACCCTTCCCCTCATACCCATCTCCTCTCCCAGCCAAGGGGCTTTATGTGTGTGTGAGAGGGATGTTGGCTGGGGAGGGGGCATGCCAAGCACCAGGCAAGGGCTACAATTGTCACATCATGTTTGAGTGGGTGGCAGTGTGGTGTGTGTGCGTCTGTAGGAGGACAGTGGTGGTGAGGGCATGCATACTGAGCAGCCCTCTCCACATCCCCATGTAGATGAAGATCACAAGAGATTAATAGAGAGAGCAAGAGAAAGGAGGGGGAGGACAGCACCGATGGAGAAAAATGAGGAGAAGAGGTGAGAGGAGGAGAACAACACCCTATGGAGAAAAGGAGGAGAAGAGGAGAGAGGAGGAGGAACGGGGAGTATAGTAGGGAAATTTGAAAATGTGAGGAAGAGTGAGGAAGAGGAGAGAAAGAAAAAGCAAGCAGGAGCAATGGAACTCACTACCAGAAGTCACTTACTCTCCTCTCATTTCCTCTCCTCTATTCTCTCTTCTCCTCAAAAATGTTAATGAGCTCCATTGAATAATTAGCTGTGGATAAAACAAATAGACAGTCCAGAAGGCCTAGCAGCACGTTTAAGACTGAGTCTGATTAATAATGCAACAATCAGAAGGCTTTTTCCTCCTCCACCTACCTGAGCTCAGCGCTGCCTTCTCCGCTGCTGCAGAGAGAAGCAGGTTTAAATGTCAGCAGGCTGTACCTTAATCCCACATCCCTCTGCCTCTCCAACACAGCATCTTGATTACCAATGACTGGCAACATTAGGGTGTTTGTTCACGTCTGCTAGAGCTAACCCAAAGTGACTAGAGCATGTGGAGGGTATCTTGAAAGACGTGACTGTTGGAGTCTTCTCACCACAGGAGTAATTCTGTATTTGTACTGGAGCTAGGAACGTGTTGGGGGTTGGGGGGTGAAGGAAGTCCCACAGGTGCTCCAGAACACAATTAACATTTCTGTCAATCAGGCACAGCACAACGGCTGGTTTGCTATCCCTCTCCCTCTCCCTCTGCTCTCTGAAACACCACAGTGAGCAATTTTCACCTCCACTATAGCCCTCACTGAGGATCTAGCTGTTACTCAAAGACCAGGAGCATCCACAAGATCACATACACACACACGGAAACAGACACAATGTAAATGAAAAGCCTTAATGAAGTTTATGGTTGAAATAAAGACTATGGGTATGCTGTATTAAGTCACTACTGAAGCTAGAGAGGAAATGACTGCTTGTTTGAAATCCAGCCGCTACTTTAGAAGAAGAGCAAGAACAGTCAGATATGCTGCTTGAGAGCGTGGTTCCTGAAATCATTGTAATCTCCATTTAAAAACTTTAACATGTACAGTCATTCCAACTGTTCCCCCGATACAAAGTGAGAGGCCAGAAATAACGGCGTTCATGTGTTTTGAGATAATAATAGCGCCCAAACCTCAAAAACGTTAAACTATTCCTCTGCTAGGATTGTAAGGGCAATGCAAGACTACTGCTGGACATAGTTCTCTCATAGTCCTCACTGTTTTTCAGGGTTGGTAATATTACGCCTCTGAGTGCGCGTCGCATCCCATGCAGATTCACCGTCAGCTTGGTCCCACTGAGAAAATAATTTTAATTGATGATGAAAGGGAGGGACACACACAGTTGGATGAGCAGAAGCCATTCTGAGTAAATTCATTAATAGCACTGAGTGCTACTGGACTGACAGGAGAATAAGGCGAAGGGCAGCATTTCAGGTTGGTGGAATACACCTTGCAGGCTAGACACACACACACACACACACACACACACACACACACACACACACACACACACACACACACACACACACACACACACACACACACACACACACACACACACACACACACACACACAGGCAAGGTAACGCTAGTGTGTCTTTGGGGCAGTAAGCTGTAAACATAGATCTCAATGAACAGGGGTCAAGGATTTTCCAGCCTGGGGATACCAGCTAGCATGACTTACTACTCCCTGTAGGGGACTGGGGAATCTGCTGGGGTGGAGAAATACTCTCCCATGGACCTCATTACCAAGCTAACTCTGAGCTGGGCTGAGCTGGGGAAGGTACGGCAAGGAGAGGAAAGTGCAGCTTACTTGGCTGCCTGCTGGAACATAATTGCGCACACTCCTCCAGGTCCCACTCAGCCAGTCAGCCCAGCGCAGAATGGGAATTCAATAAAAGGACGACACAGCAAGCTAGCATTTTGATTCTCCTTTTAACAGGCAGGCTATCCATCGGGCTGCGACACAGCAAGCTAGCATTTTGATTCTCCTTTTAACAGGCAGGCTATCCAGCGGGCTGCGACACAGCAAGCTAGCATTTTGATTCTCCTTTTAACAGGCAGGCTATCCAGCGGGCTGCGACACAGCAAGCTAGCATTTTGATTCTCCTTTTAACAGGCAGGCTATCCAGCGGGCTGCGACACAGCAAGCTAGCATTTTGATTCTCCTTTTAACAGGCAGGCTATCCAGCGGGCTGCGACACAGCAAGGTAGCATTTTGATTCTCCTTTAAACAGGCAGGCTATCCAGCAGGCTGCGACACAGCAAGCTAGCATTTTGATTCTCCTTTTAACAGGCAGGCTATCCAGCAGGCTGCGACACAGCAAGCTAGCATTTTGATTCTCCTTTTAACAGGCAGGCTATCCAGCAGGCTGCGACACAGCAAGCTAGCATTTTGATTCTCCTTTTAACAGGCAGGCTATCCAGCAGGCTGCGACACAGCAAGCTAGCATTTTGATTCTCCTTTTAACAGGCAGGCTATCCAGCAGGCTGCGACACAGCAAGCTAGCATTTTGATTCTCCTTTTAACAGGCAGGCTATCCAGCAGGCTGCGACACAGCAAGCTAGCATTTTGATTCTCCTTTTAACAGGCAGGCTATCCAGCGGGCTGCGACACAGCAAGCTAGCATTTTGATTCTCCTTTTAACAGGCAGGCTATCCAGCGGGCTGCGACACAGCAAGCTAGCATTTTGATTCTCCTTTTAACAGGCAGGCTATCCAGCGGGCTGCGACACAGCAAGCTAGCATTTTGATTCTCCTTTTAACAGGCAGGCTATCCAGCGGGCTGCGACACAGCAAGCTAGCATTTTGATTCTCCTTTTAACAGGCAGGGTATCCAGCGGGCTGCGACACAGCAAGCTAGCATTTTGATTCTCCTTTTAACAGGCAGGCTATCCAGCGGGCTGCGACACAGCAAGCTAGCATTTTGATTCTCCTTTTAACAGGCAGGCTATCCAGCGGGCTGCGACACAGCAAGCTAGCATTTTGATTCTCCTTTTAACAGGCAGGCTATCCAGCGGGCTGCGACACAGCAAGCTAGCATTTTGATTCTCCTTTTAACAGGCAGACTATCCAGCGGGCTGCGACACAGCAAGCTAGCATTTTGATTCTCCTTTTAACAGGCAGGCTATCCAGCGGGCTGCGACACAGCAAGCTAGCATTTTGATTCTCCTTTTAACAGGCAGACTATCCAGCGGGCTGCGACACAGCAAGCTAGCATTTTGATTCTCCTTTTAACAGGCAGGCTATCCAGCGGGCTGCGACACAGCAAGCTAGCATTTTGATTCTCCTTTTAACAGGCAGGCTATCCAGCAGGCTGCGACACAGCAAGCTAGCATTTTGATTCTCCCTTTAACAGGCAGGCTATCCAGCAGGCTGCGACACAGCAAGCTAGCATTTTGATTCTCCTTTTAACAGGCAGGCTATCCAGCAGGCTGCGACACAGCAAGCTAGCATTTTGATTCTCCTTTTAACAGGCAGGCTATCCAGCAGGCTGCGACACAGCAAGCTAGCATTTTGATTCTCCTTTTAACAGGCAGGCTATCCAGCAGGCTGCGACACAGAGAGCTAGCATTTTGATTCTCCTTTTAACAGGCAGGCTATCCAGCGGGCTGCGACACAGCAAGCTAGCATTTTGATTCTCCTTTTAACAGGCAGGCTATCCAGCGGGCTGCGACACAGCAAGCTAGCATTTTGATTCTCCTTTTAACAGGCAGGCTATCCAGCAGGCTGCGACACAGCAAGCTAGCATTTTGATTCTCCTTTTAACAGGCAGGCTATCCAGTGGGCTGCTGTCAGATTTCACTTTGTGGAGAAAGGGAGGGAGAGAAAAGAAAGGAGGGAGGAAGATAGAAGAATGTGAAGGACAGGAAAATAGGGGGATTCAGTGGAAGTTGTGCCCCAGTCCTGTGCTGCCTCACAGAGAGGGACAGAGGGACAGCCAGAGGCAGTGTTCCACGGAAACAGCAACTGAGGGACTGGCCCGACTGGAACTACCACTGGAAAGGGAAAGGGGAACACCTAGTCAGTTGTACAACTGAATGCATTCAACTGAAATGTGTCTTCCTCATTTAACCCAACCCCTCTCACTAACGCTGCACCGCACTGTGAGTTCCCCAAATAAAACACAGTCCTTTGGGTTAACTAATTCCCCTAGCAAATCTGTAGTGTAACGTTTTGCGATTGTATTTTTGGTTTCTTCCTTGGAGCATTTACTGTATCAGAATAGCAATACACCTCTAGTGTTACTGATTGGGCCAACATGGATGCCCAGTTGCATCTCCCATTGGTTCAATTATGACCCTTAACTTGATCTTTCCAGACCTCACAGAACCCAGTCTGTCAACATCTTCATTACTATAATACACCTATGCTAAAGCTTATGATTAACAATAATGTGAATGGCTCAGTGGTGGTGTACCCAATGCCAGACAGGTCTGCACTGTTCCTCCTCTCTCTCCCTCCATCCATAGACGCTCTCTCTCTTGCTCTGTGACTCGTCCTGACCTTTCGGCGCTCCTCTAGCCCTGGAAGCACTTCAAGCGGGCGCAGATAAACAGCTTACTCTCCAAGTGCTCGCCAGAAAGCTTCAATCACGTCTTTTACAGAAAAAATAGAGGAGGAGGAGGACTGTGGGGAGGAGAGGGATGAGGGGCCGTGGCAGTGCTAAATGGACCTTGATGGACCTTGGAGGAGAATGAGAGAAAGGGAGACAAGCGTTTGTTGTGATTTTCTACGACAGGCAGCTCAAGCAGTGTTGTGCCATCAGGGAGTGAGGATGTGGTCTGAGTCCATTAGTAGCAGTACTAGAATGAGTGGATCTACTCAGAAGACCACACACACACAGACAGGCACAGACAGGCACAGACAACCAGGGTCATGCCTACAACAAAAATGAATACAATACAAATCATCATACTACTATATTCCCTATGTAGTGCAACCCACTGTTTTTTGGTACTACAGCCTAAAAGGTCAAAGGGCAGTCTCATCAGTTGGTCCTGAGGACCAATACATACATGGTAACATCTCCATTGTGATCAGAACTAGCAGCTTGTGACAGCATGGAGAAAGGTCATGTCGCCCTAAGACGGTAAGTCAATGGGTTGGACACACTGTCTGTCAAGCATTAAAGCTAATAGAATCAAAGAGAGAGGATGAGGGATCATTAGAATCAAAAAGAGAGGGATGAGGGATCACTAGAATCAAAGAGAGAGAGACGAGGATCACTAGAATCAAAGAGAGAGGATGAGGGATCACTAGAATCAAAAATAGAGAGACGAGAATCACTAGAATCAAAGAGAGAGAGACGAGGATCACTAGAATCAAAGAGAGGTGATGTGGGATCACTAGAATCAAAGAGAGAGAGAGGCATCACTAGAATCAAAGAGAGAGAGAGGGATCACTAGAATCAAAGAGAGAGAGAGGGATCACTAGAATCAAAGAGAGAGAGAGGCATCACTAGAATCAAAGAGAGGGGATGAGGGATCACTAGAATCAAAAAGAGAGAGAGGGATCACTAGAATCAAAGAGAGGGGATGAGGGATCACTAGAATCAAAGAGAGGGGATGAGGGATCACTAGAATCAAAGAGAGGGAATGAGGGATCACTAGAATCAAAGAGAGAGAGAGGGATCACTAGAATCAAAGAGAGGGAATGAGGGATCACTAGAATCAAAGAGAGGGAATGAGGGATCACTAGAATCAAAGAGAGAGAGAGAGGGATCACTAGAATCAAAGAGAGGGAATGAGGGATCACTAGAATCAAAGAGAGAGACGAGGATCACTAGAATCAAAGCGAGGGAATGAGGGATCACTAGAATCAAAGAGAGAGAGGGATCACTAGAATCAAAGAGGGAATGAGGGATCACTAGAATCAAAGAGAGAGACGAGGATCACTAGAATCAAAGAGAGAGAGAGAGAGGGATCACTAGAATCAAAGAGAGGGGATGAGGGATCACTAGAATCAAAGAGAGGGGATGAGGGTTCACTAGAATCAAAGAGAGGGGATGAGGGTTCACTAGAATCAAAGAGAGGGGGTGAGGGTTCACTAGAATCAAAGAGAGGGCATGAGGGTTCACTAGAATCAAAGAGAGGGAATGAGGGATCACTAGAATTAAAGAGAGAGAGAGGGAATGAGGGTTCACTAGAATCAAAGAGAGGGAATGAGGGATCACTAGAATTAAAGAGAGAGAGAGGGAATGAGGGATCACTAGAATCAAAGAGAGAGAGGGAATGAGGGATCACTAGAATCAAATAGAGAGAGAGGGAATGAGGGATCACTAGAATCAAAGAGAGGGGATGAGGGATCACTAGAATTAAAGAGAGAGAGAGGGGATGAGGGATCACTAGAATCAAAGAGAGAGAGGGGATGAGGGATCACTAGAATTAAAGAGAGAGAGAGGGAATGAGGGATCACTAGAATCAAAGAGAGAGAGAGGGGGGTAAGGAATCACTAGAATTAAAGAGAGAGAAGGGATGAGAGGCCACTTAGAGTTAAAGAGAGGGGATGAGGGATCACTAGAATTAAAGAGAGAGAGAGGGAATGAGGGATCACTAGAATCAAAGAGAGAGAGGGAATGAGGGATCACTAGAATCAAATAGAGAGAGAGGGAATGAGGGATCACTAGAATCAAAGAGAGGGGATGAGGGATCACTAGAATTAAAGAGAGAGAGAGGGGATGAGGGATCACTAGAATCAAAGTGAGAGAGAGAGGGAATGAGGGATCACTAGAATCAAAGAGAGAGAGAGAGGGAATGAGGGATCACTAGAATCAAAGAGAGGGGTTGAGGGATCACTAGAATCAAAGAGAGAGAGAGAGGGAATGAGGGATCACTATAATCAAAGAGAGAGGGGTGATGAGGGATCACTAGAATTAAAGAGAGAGAGAGAGGGGATGAGGGATCACTAGAATTAAAGAGAGAGGGGGTGAGGGGTCACTAGATTTATAGACAGAGAGAGATCACTACAATTAAAGAGGGCGGATGAGGGATCACTAGAATTAAAGAGAGGGGATGAGGTGTCACTAGAATCAAAGAGAGGAGATGAGAGGTCACTAGAATCAAAGAGAGAGGATGAGGGGTCACTAGAATCAAAGAGAGGGAATGAGGGATCACTAGAATTAAAGAGAGAGAGAGGGAATGAGGGATCACTAGAATCAAAGAGAGAGAGGGAATGAGGGATCACTAGAATCAAATAGAGAGAGAGGGAATGAGGGATCACTAGAATCAAAGAGAGGGGATGAGGGATCACTAGAATTAAAGAGAGAGAGAGGGGATGAGGGATCACTAGAATCAAAGAGAGAGAGGGGATGAGGGATCACTAGAATTAAAGAGAGAGAGAGAGGGAATGAGGGATCACTAGAATCAAAGAGAGAGAGAGGGGGGTAAGGAATCACTAGAATTAAAGAGAGAGAAGGGATGAGAGGTCACTTAGAGTTAAAGAGAGGGGATGAGGGATCACTAGAATTAAAGAGAGAGAGAGGGAATGAGGGATCACTAGAATCAAAGAGAGAGAGGGAATGAGGGATCACTAGAATCAAATAGAGAGAGGGAATGAGGGATCACTAGAATCAAAGAGAGGGGATGAGGGATCACTAGAATTAAAGAGAGAGAGGGGATGAGGGATCACTAGAATCAAAGTGAGAGAGAGAGGGAATGAGGGATCACTAGAATCAAAGAGAGAGAGAGGGGGAATGAGGGATCACTAGAATCAAAGAGAGGGGATGAGGGATCACTAGAATCAAAGAGAGAGAGAGGGAATGAGGGATCACTATAATCAAAGAGAGAGGGGTGATGAGGGATCACTAGAATTAAAGAGAGAGAGAGAGGGGATGAGGGATCACTAGAATTAAAGAGAGAGGGGGTGAGGGGTCACTAGAATTATAGACAGAGAGAGATCACTACAATTAAAGAGAGAGGGGATGAGGGATCACTAGAATCAAAGAGAGAGGGGATGAGAGGTCACTTAGAGTTAAAGAGGGCGGATGAGGGATCACTAGAATTAAAGAGAGGGGATGAGGTGTCACTAGAATCAAAGAGAGGAGATGAGAGGTCACTAGAATCAAAGAGAGAGGATGAGGGGTCACTAGAATCAAAGAGGGAGGGGATGAGGGGTCACTAGAATCAAAGAGAGATGGGATGAGGGGTCACTAGAATCAAAGAGAGAGAGGATGAGGGATCACTAGTTGCATCACTATTCCAATCACTCCTCTGGTCTGACTAGAGACTGTGAGAGAGAGGCATTGGTAACCAGCAGTTCACAGGGATACAGAAGTATTGTTCAGTGACTCTAGCAAAGCCCCACAGCCTTTCCTCCTCCTCTCCTCCTCCTCTCCCTTCACAGCGCACATCCCATTCTGCCAGGAATGCGGATGAGAGTAATGCCGTTTGCGTCCCCAAAGACAAAAAATGCGGGGTACTCCGAATTGGTTTAGAGACATTGGGGCTGAGCAATGTGATTTCTGCTTGACTGTCACAAATGTAGCACAACAGGAAAATCAATTTGCCTTCTGTGCCTCCTGGCTCGAGGAGAATCCAAATGCCAGGCGAACCTAGATAATGTTGTATTCCATTTGAGAAATGGCAAGGAGAGAGAGAGAAAGAGAGAGAGACTGGAGGGAGAGAGAGAAACTGAGCTGCACTTCCTAAACTCTTGCCAAATGTATGACCATATTAGAGACACATACTGTATTTCCCTCAGATTACACAGATCCACAAAGAATTAGAAAACAAACCCAATATTGATAAACTCCCATATCTATTGGGTGAAATACCACAGTGTACCATCACAGCAGCAAGATTTGTGACCTGTTGCTACAAGAAAAGGGTTAACCAGTGAAGAACAAACACCTTTGTAAATACAACCCATATCTATGTTTACTTATTTTCCCTTTTGTACTTTAACTATTTGCACATCGTTATAACACTGTATATAGACATAATATGACATTTGAAATGTCTATTCCTTTGGAAGTGTTGTGAGTGTAATGTTTACTGTTCATTTTTATTGCTTATTTCACTTTTGTTTATTATCTACTTCACTTGCTTTGGCAATGTTAACATATGTCCCCATGCCAATAAAGCCCTTAAATTGAATTGAAATTGAATAGAGGTAGAGAGAGAGAGAGAGACAGGTCTGGAAAGGAGAGGGATGAATGAAGTGAGTTACACTGAGGGAAACAGATGCTTTCTACGACTCCAAGATAAATACATGTCTGTTTGTAGGGTTGGGAGTTACCAGGGACCTCACAATACCATATTATCATTATACTTAGGTGCCGATGCGATATGTATTACGATTCTCACTATTCTCACTATTCTATACGCATTGCAATTTGATGCTCCAAACATATTGCTCACTATATGTCTGCTGCAGAGAAACAAGAGAGAGCAGGAGAAAAATAGTCATGGAAATAGAAGAGCTGAAAACATGTTGGCTCACTATTCAAAAACAAGATGGAAAACAAGGTATAGGGTGAAAAATACTGGAGCTTTAGCGCAGATATAGCTGACAAGCGCTAGCTGATGTTTTTTTTAAACAGATTGATACTTGGAGTCAAAGTATAGATATGATATCATCACTAAAAATATTGCGATATGCAACTGTAGAGATTTTTCTATCACTATCTGTCTGTCGGCCTGATCTTCTTATAGGCTGCTGACACACCTCTCTGTATCTTCTATTACTGGGAGGCTGTTAGTGTGTGTGTGTCTGTGTGTGTCTGTGAAATGAATGTGTAGTGTTTGTGTGCATCTACAGTATAGTGTGAGTGCCAGTGTATGTGTGTGAGCATGTGTATTTGGTGTGCGCTGTATGTACACAGTCAGTCAATATGTGTGTGTGTGCCATCTGATAGTGAATGTGTGTGTGTGTGACAGTGTTTATAGTGTGTGTGTGAGTGTGTGTGACAGCCAGGTGAAAGGCTGACAATGTGGAATTGCTCTCCTCTGACCGTTGTCAGGGGTGACAGGTGTCCCGTGAGCACTTGGCCATGTGACGTGCGTCGCCTCGGTAACCGAGGCAGGCATGACAGCTACCTTCAGAAGGCAATAAACCACAGCCACGGTCACAGTACGGTGGTGTCACGGTCAGAACCTTAATGTGATGGTGGTGCTGGTGTAGACTTGACTAGTGACAATGCCACAGACTTGACCCTGCCACTCTTTATGGAAGAGTGACAAATGGACCCAGAGACAAGGCCTAGGGACAGCCAGTGAGCCTCATACAGACAGAGGAAAAAATATAATGTTTGTATGTTTAGAAAGGAGACAGGTTGCAGGCAAGATAAATCACACAATTCTCATGACCTGCTAGTAAGTAAACAGTAATCAATCCTTCATATCATAGCAACATTAGTTCTCAGTGTATCTCTCTCATATGCCTGCCGTTGGTATTTCTCATTAGAAGTGATCACATAAACTACAGCTGGTAAACCCTAGCAGCTGTTACCAGACTATGATCCTCTCTCTATGAGGATGTGTTCTGCATGATGGGAGAATATTTATAGATACTCTATTAATCACAGCCATCCCTCCGATGAGATCCGCCTCCTGTCTCACCATCTCACTCCGCAGGATCTTGGCATTCGCGTCGGGAGCGGCTGTCCTGCTTTTTCATTAGTGTCAATCACACCCGTACGTGCTCAGTCCGCCCGGAACAACCCGCTGGCCTCAGGAGCTCACTCAAGCATTTGTCCCGCCTCGTCACTGTGATTGACAGGTCTGCGAGCTGCTGACGTGCCCGTCAGGCCTTAATCAGGAAGAGCAGCGGAGGCTGTGGTTGGATGGGGAGGGCAGTCAGAGCCATGTCTCATAGCCGTGTGTCACTCTGGCCTGTCCAAGGCCTGTCCAACACACTCCCATTCATTACCTCACTGTTTATCTAAATGCTCATCCATTCCTCTAGGGAGGAACAGCCCTGAATCCTCACACAAACACATCTGCTATTGTCTTATTTTGGCTTCCTGTTCTGAAGAATACAGAGGCCAACAGCAGCCATCTGTATCTGTGCATCTAAAAAGTTTTTCAAAATAAATGACAAATGATTTCCAATAGAAAGGAGACATTGAGGCTCTGAGTGGTGCAGTGGTCTAAGGCGCCACTACAGCCTGCACAGTCCGGGTTAGGGGAGGGTTTGGCTGAGACAAGGTTATAACTAGCACATCGGTCCTTGACATGGCCACTGCTGTAGTTCTGACCATATTTTTCTCATCATTTACCTGAACACAACAGGGTGTCATTATACCTGTACAGGATACTTGAACAGACGAATCAGAGGAGTGTTATAGAAAGAGAGTCAATCACCAGTATGAGGTTTTTTGATTATTTAGTGAAATGATTTGCCTTAGGAACCCTGTTGGCTTACCTGGTGCTGTGGTTGGGCCGCTGACAGGGGAGATGGGGCCAGAGCCGGAGCGTGATTGGTTGGAGCCCACAGGGGACCCAACAGGAGAGGACGATGGGCCGCTGCCTTGACTAGACAGGTGGGGTGACGCGTGGGGTGAGAAGGGTGACTGGGCTGGGTTACTCTGCTCCCCCTGGCTACTGGTGGAGCCTGTAGCACTGATGGCTGAACTGTGACCAGCTTCTGTACCTGTAGGGAGGTCATCTATGGAGCCAGACAGGTCCTGGAACAGAGAAAGAGAGAGACAGGAGAGATGGTGAGCGAAGAATATCATAAGGGAAACATACTATCACAATAAAGCAAGAGAGTAGCCCTGGGTATGCTGTGGATTACAACATAGTAATACATAACCCACAAAGCCCAACAATACTCCACAATACTCTCACAATAGAGCACAGCACTATACTGAAACTATACTGAAAGCAGTATAGTGCCTTGCTGGTGTAGGTCCGACAGTCTGTTCTGTGTGATGTGTAATGGGCCAGTATTCAAGCCTGAGCTTATGTTACACACATCCCCAGTGGGGAGAGAGAGGCGAGGGGGAGGTAGGAGGGAGGGGAGGACAGGGGGCTTTGACTGGTTAAGGGTATTCTGAACATTTTCTAGGGAATCCCCTACGAATGCCGACAGACAGAATGATAGTCTTATAAAAAAGAAGATTGAAGGGAGAGGGATGTAGATAGTTCAGGTGTTGTGTGTGATGTCTGCATCTTAAACACACATCCCCACAGTTCTCCAGCTGCACTACAGGAGGCCACCCACCCACCACTGATGGGATATGTGGGCCACAACCCAGGTTAGGCATCTATAATAAAAATTATTTGGTGGGGACTTATATTTGTTCTATTTCAGTGAATTGGAAATGTGTTTTTTGCATATCCCACTCTCCCTGAGACAAACTTGAAGAGTGGGATCACAGCCATGGTCTGACATTAACAACAGTGAACCTGGAGCAATTAGGGTTGAGCGCCTTTATGAAGGGCACATCGGCAGATTGATCACCTTGTCAGCTCGGGGATGCGAACTAGCATCCTTTCAGTTACTGGTCCAATAATGTAACCTCTAGGCTACCTGCCACCCACCTGCTGTAGCTAGCTATCTGTCTGTCTATCTGTCTGTCTATATGTCTTTCTGTCCACCCACCACCGTCAGTCAGGTTCCACAGAATTTGTCCCCAGCCACCTCCATGAACCTTTACCGAACCCTCTCTACAGCCACCAAAGACCTATCCTGTGTCTCCTAAAATGGCCATAGGGAAAATACTGGATCAAAGCTGAAGATGAAACCAGATACTACTGTGGTTCTTTCACCAGTATATGTATTATTGTGATCTATTGTTTACTGAAGCATAACGTGTTGAGTGTTATGGTATATTGTCCAGATGGATAAGAAGGTTCTGTGGTGATAAACAGTGATAAATGACTGTCTTGTTGTTCATATATCCTCTGTGGTGGCATAGGCTTTTGTTTTCGTCATGCCTCCGCGGCTGCCCACCCGCCTGCCCTACCACCCGCCCGCCTGGTCTGCCCGCCCTGCTCTGCCAGGCTGTCTCAGTCTGTCACATGGCATCATCTGCCCGGCTCGATCAGCCCAGCACACACACAGGCCTCTCTCTCTTTCTGTTTCTCTCTACCACTTCCCTCTCTCTCTGTCAGCGGTGTCACTCGCTGTCCCAACCAATCAACTCTACTGAGCTAGATGATGTCATAGGCTGTCTCAACCAATCACCAGAGCTATTTTTCTGAGCAGGCAGTCACAGGTCACCGCAAGTGCGTGCCATTTGACACAGTGGGGTCCTGCAAAGAGGGAGACCATGGTGACGTATTTCTAAACAGGTGAATCTAGAGTGACATCCACCTGATTGTTCGCCTCAGAGCCAATTAAAAAAGGGAAAGCACTGTGAATAATTACATTACCCGCTAGTCGCCAGTTCTCCAATAACCATTGGGCAGAAAAGCACATCATTCATTTGGAGGATTTGAGGATTGACCCGTTTTGATTAGACTCATGGTTGACGGCATCTAGACAGTGTTGTGACTGAGACAACCCAGGGAATAAGATCAGGCTCTTCCACAGATCTAACAGTGAAGAATCCCAGCTGCTGCTCTCTACACAGTGATATTTCCAGCAGTAAACAGCCAGCCCAGCCAAATACCCAACAAGCTAGCTTGGGCCCTTTCCAAAGTGGCCCAAATCTAATTGGTTTGCCTCTGTGCTGCAAATTGCTCTGTGCATTGAGTCTCCAAATAGCTGTCAACTACTCCCAGTTGGCATCTTGTATCACTTAATGTGCTTCTGAAGCATGTAATTGTCATAATAAGAAAAATATTGAGGTGATAATAACCACTTACGTTGAGATGGCCAGACCCCCAAGTAATGGCCTCCTATCTAGACGCTTCACACTACGTTTGAGAGGCAGTCATTCGTGACCCTTCACCTCAGGGGTGTTGGCATCAGCCTCCCTCCCTCTCCCTCTCTCTCTGAGGCTGTCAGCCTGTCAGACTCAGACAGGCAGGGGCACAAAGGGGACAGCTGAGCCAACACACACAGTAGAAACACACACACACACAAACACACTCATAGAAACACACACATGTACACACAGGCACAGCATGCACACACACACCAGATCACCAACCTATGACTGAGTGTGAGAAAAAAAACATAATTCATTAAAGAGTGGTATTTCCGCTGACTGTCCCCCCTGAGCAGGCAGACATGCACAAATGATATATACATATTTATTTTACCAGGCAAGTCAGTTAAAAGAACAAATTCTTTTTTACAATGACAGCCTACTCCGGCCAAACCCAGACAACTGTGCGCTGCCCCACGGGACTCCCAATCACAGCCGGATGTGATACAGCCTGGATTCAAACCAGGTACTATAGTGACACTTCTTGCACTGAGATGCAGTGCCTTAGACCGCTGTGCCACTCGGGAGCCCTAATTAATGAGTGCTGCTGGGAAGGGAACAGTGTTCCCCAGTCCAGGATTCTCTGGTCACACTGTCTAGACAGGGAGGAGTCAGGCACCACACCACAGCTTCCTGTCTGTGGACCATGGGGAAAGAGAGCATTGACCCTCAAACTTTCTCACAGACATACTGCACGGAAAACACTCAGGTGAACCAGCATGGCTGTATTGAGCAGGGAAGGCTTTCTTACAAGAGGCTGGGACTGTAGTTGCTGCTAGGGCTAGTTCAGAGACTGTAGCTGGCTGGGTCTGGAGCCATGCAGGGCTGGTGTTGTCAGCTCTGGTTGGTGGCTCTTGGGGCACTGCTGTCCAGCGTGTCACCTCGCTGTTGGAGGAACCAGCCACCCGCTGCCACTACAGCTTCCACCACCAGATCCCCCTGTCACCCTGCTGCAACTGCCCTGCCACCAGGCCAGACAGGCTAGCTGACTCAGCCTAGTCACAGTGGCACAGCAGTGGGGATGACAGAGAGGATGGTGGGTAGGAGGGTGAGGAATGGTGGAGGGTGTGTGTGTGGGTGGGGAGAGTTCTCTCTCTTTCTCTCTCTCTCACTCTGTTTCCAGTTATTAAGATATCCTCACACAGGACATGAACAGGTTAAAATATGTTATTCAAAGTGTCTGCAATGACATACAATGGAGGGGAAAAGTTACATGTAAAATCCAAAGATCCAAATGTTAATCGCCCATGTTGCTATCAAAGGCTCAACTGCTGTACCCACTGGTATTCCTCTCTTTATTCCTCTCTTTTCTCTGAGTAAATAGAATGATGACAGCTGTAATTAGGTCTAATAGATGTCTGTTGTGAGCCCTCTGGGGACTCTCTCACTCTCTCACGGACCCACTGTTCTCGTTACTGCCTTCGGACTGCTGTGCTGCTGCTCCCTCTCTCTTAGAAAAAAAGGTCCTATCTAGGACCTAAAAGGGTTCTTCGGCTGTTCCCATAGGAGAACCCTTTGAAGAACCCTTTTTGGCTGCAGGTAGAACGCTTTTGGTTCCAGGTCTAACTCTTTCCACAGAGGAAATCAAAAGGGTTATACCTGGAACCAAAAAGGGTTCTCCTATGGGGATAGTCGAATAACCCTTTTAGAATACTTTTTTTTCTAAGAATGTAGCAGTGGAAATGCTATTACACTTAAGATATTTTTCTTTGTTGAGTTGAGTAAATGAAATGTCATGCAAATTACGAAATGAAATGCCATGCAAATTATGAATTAAAATGGCATGCAAATTATGAAATGAAATGCCACGCAAATTATGAAATGCCATGCAAATTATGAAATGAAATGCCATGCAAATTATTTTCTGAATGGTTGTGTGTCAGGGAGGGAGTGGGGGAGTGGAGTGTAATGGGATGCCCCATGTAGAGAGCTCACTGTTATACCGTTCACAAGGTGCGACTAAATACCATGTACAGACAGAGAGGAACTCACAAAACACTAACACTCCCAGCTACAGAGTACAGAGCTGGCATAGGCTCAGAAAGGCAGAGGAGAGAGATGTGTTCATGTGTTTGCAGGGGATGAAAACAAACTGAGCGAGTGAGAGAGAAAGATTATAATGCTAATGATGAGGATGATGATGCTGATGGTGTTGATTGTGGTGATAACAGTAATGATGATGATGATTATGATGATGATGCTGATGGTGTTGGTTGTGGTGATAACAGTAATGATGATGATGCTGATGGTGTTGCTGATGATGACGATGATGCTGATGGTGTTGGTTGTGGGGATGACAGTGATGATGATTATGATGACGATGATGCTGGTGGTGTTGGTTATAGTGATGCAAGTGATGCTGATAGTTGTAGTGATGATGATGAAGATGATGATGATTATAATGATGCTGGTGGTGTTGGTTATAGTGATGCAAGTGATGCTGATAGTTGTGGTGATGACAGTGATGATGATGATGATGCTGGTGGTGTTGGTTATAGTGATGCAAGTGATGCTGATAGTTGTGGTGATGACAGTGATGATGATGATGGTGTTGGTTGTGGTGATGACAGTGATGATGATTGTGATGATGATGATGATGATGATGATGATGCTGATGGTGTTGGTTGTGGGGATGACAGTGATGATGATGATGATGATGATGATGATTATAATGATGCTGGTGGTGTTGGTTATAGTGATGCAAGTGATGCTGATTGTTGTGGTGATGACAGTGAAGATGATGATGATGGTGTTGGTTGTGGTGATGACAGTGATGATGATGATGATGATGATGCTGATGGTGTTGGTTGTGGGGATGACAGTGATGATGATGATGTTGGTTGTGATGATGATGGTTGTGGTGATGACAGTGATGATGATTATGATGGTGTTGGTTGTGATGATGACAGTGATGATGATGATTATGATGATGATGCTGATGTTGTTGGTTGTGGTGATGATGATGATGATGCTGTTGGTTGTGGTGATGACAGTAATGATGATAATGATGGTATTGGTTGTGATGATGACAGTGATGATGATGATGAGTATGATGATGATGCTGATGCTGTTGGTTGTGGAGATGACAGTGACGATGATGATGATGTGTTAGTTGTGGTGGTGGTTGGGGTGGAAATGATGGTGATGATGATGAATCATTTGAATGATCTGAGGGGAGTTTTCTGCTATGCCACAGGCTCCAAAAACATCTGAACATGCTGCTGTCCGACCGAGCTCTCTGATCAGGAGAAGTCATTATGGGCCATACAACAGTCATATCAGTCTCCTGACTCCTGATAAATGTCCCAGTGCCTGTTGTCCTTTGTGTCACAGGTGGCACTGTTGGGAAGTCAGGTTCCATCTCACATCTCCATGGCTGGCTGGGTGCCATGATGACATCCCAAGCAGCCCAGGAGCTTGCTGCACTCAGTGCCAAGTCCTCTTCTGTCATAGTGGAACATCTCTGAAAGGATGCTACAAGAGCCTCTCTGGGCCTGCCTGTCTGTGCAATAACACCAACCATTAAACCAAGGCATCCAAGAACAGACTGTGTCGTCAGGAAAAAACTCCTGTCCCAGGCTATATCACCAGATCAGGCAACATATGTGGAACTAGGATGTGAGGGAAATGCTGTGTTCTACAGACAGGACTATAGAACCCAATCTGAGGGACGCTACCATGTTTAAAATGACATTTATTGGATGTTCAAGCAAGTAGTTTCTCTCTTTTCTTTGTCTCAAAAAAAGCAGAGCGAGAACAAACTGTTCCGGGCCTCTATAGTTGCAGGAGAGACACAGTGTCAGAAAGCAATATGTGCTTTTCTATTTCGCTACAATGGCTGCACAAAGCACAGGCAATCTCATGATAATACTCCCGCAGCAAAATAACAAAAACAACTGTCTAGACTTCCAACACCAAAACACAGACAGGCAAAAAATATACTTCCTCTTCAGACACACTAGTAGTTAACATAATGTTTCTAGATTTCTCTCACTTCTATAGACATACAGCACCCCCCAAAGCCAATGTCTACTTCTTGGACTGTCCATGTCTGTCTGCAACCAAGTCCGGTCTGCTGGGTGCATACACACACGTCCTGCGTGTATCTACAGTCCTCAGGTTAATAAGGCAGCCAGACAACCTACCACCACCCACATGTTTCCAGTCTGCTGTGTGTGAGAGCACTAATGCTAAAACTAGCCCATTAGTGTTATTTGTCGTTGGGGTGATATGCAGCTTGCGGAGTGATAACTCTCCCTCTCTAAGCCCTCAGTAATGTGGAGATAGGAAGAGAGTCTGTTTGGAGGACCCGTTTGAAGCCCTATTACTCCTAAGCCTGTAAAGACGCCCAAATCTGGTGGCGCTTGTCTCCAAACCAGGGGATTAGTGTTGAGTTTCACTGTGATTCCCCCTGATAATACGACAGAGCTTGATAGAGCCGGGCCGAGCAGAACGAGCGCTTAACACACACCAGCCCTATTCACTTAACGCACTGCCTCATTGTCTCTCTGAACAATGACGACAATAAAGTACCCCAGCCCTCCACAGCTCAACCTTTAATCTCTAGATACATGTTCAGGATAGTCCCTTTGTACCGTATATTGAGGCTGAAGTTGCCACCCCACAAACCTTGCCGTCTAATATTTATTATTCCACTAAACTGTTTTTATTTAAATATACCAGTCTTCCATTTAAAAGAGGGGGCCTTGATGAGAGTCGACAAGCCAGGCAGGCCGTTAATATTTGAGCTGTTGAAATGTTGTTTTTTCATTCACCACAAAGGCTCTAACTGGTTTAATGCATAAGCAGACCACTCCCCTTCTACCCTCTACCCCTCCTCCCCTTTACCCATCCTCCCCTTCACCCCTCATCCCTTCATTTTTATTTATGGAATTCCGCTATGCCATACTCACCCCCCCACCCCTCCTCCTCTCCACTCACCCCAGAGACATACTCACCCCCACCCCTCCTCCTCTCACTCACCCCAGAGACACACTCACCCCCAACCCTCCTCCTATCCACTCACCCCCAACCCTCCTCCTCTCCACTCACCCCATAGACATACTCACCCCTACCCCTCCTCCTCTCCACTCACCCCAGAGACACTCACCCCCACCCCTCCTCCTCTCCACTCACCCCAGAGACATACTCACCCCCACCCTTCCTCCTCTCCACTCACCCCAGAGACATACTCACCCCCACCCCTCCTCCTCTCCACTCACCCCAGAGACATACTCACCCCCACCCCTCCTCCTCTCCACTCACCCCAGAGACATACTCACCCCCCACCCCTCCTCCTCTCCACTCACCCCAGAGACATACTCACCCCCCACCCCTCCTCCTCTCCACTCACCCCAGAGACATACTCACCCCCCACCCCTCCTCCTCTCCACTCACCCCAGAGACATACTCACCCCCACCCCTCCTCCTCTCCACTCGCCCAGAGAGAGAGACAGAGAAGGAACTTAAAGCGAAGGGAGGAATAGAAAATAAATAAATAAAACAGCCAAATTCCTAATTTCTAATTCAACTGCTCATTCAGCTTAACCTCTCTCTCTCCTCTGCAATTAAAGCACCTGCCACATCCTTCACGCCGTGCTGCTGCCTCCCACCCTCCATGCCCGCCCGCCCGCTCGCCCGCCGCACAGAGCAGCCACACGGCTAAATAATGCAGTGCATCCTGCGCCACGCATCCTTTATCATCCCAAATGACAGCCATTTGCATATCTCCCCAGTCAATTAGAGCGGAATAATCAGCCCATAATTGGGGGAGAGAGCCGGTAATCACCCAACCCTGGCACACCGTCAGGACAAACGGGGGGAGGGGGAAGAAGAGGGGCTGAGGTAGGAGAGGTGGGGGGACAGCCGTCACACTTCAACCTAGTGTTCTATCCTACTATGCTACAGTCCAGAGTTTTCCTCTCTCACATAACCTCATACTGTCTCTTTTGTTTTTCAAACTCTCTTACTTGAACTCCCTACCCACCAACTATGATGTGTTCTGTATCCTTATTACAGTACTAGGAACAGACATTCTCCAGATACATGAACGTTAGAGTACACAGGTATCTCTCCTGAGTGAGAGAGAAAGAGACTGTGGAGGTCTGCAATTGTTTTTCTGAGGTCTTGATTTCTTTTGACTTTCCCGTGATGTCAAGCAAAGAGGCACTGAGTTTGAAGGTAGGCCTTGAAATACATCCACACGTACACCTCCAATTGACTCAAATTATGTAAATTAGCCTAACAGAAGCTTATAAAGCCATGACATAATTTTCTGGAATTTTCCAAGCTGTTTAAAGGCACAGTCAACTTAGTGTATGTAAACTTCTGACCCACTGGAATTGAAGTGAATTATAAGTGAAATAATCTGTCTGTAAACAATTGTTGAAAAAATTACTTGTGTCATGCACAAAGTAGATGTCCTAACCGACTTGCCAAAACTATAGTTTGTCAACGAGAAATATGTGGAGTGGAAAAACTAGTTTTTATGACTCCAACTAAAGTGTAGGTAAACTTCCGACTTCAACTGTATATACAGTGCATTCGAAAAGTATTCAGACCCCTTGACTTTAACATTTTGTTACTTTACAGCCTTATTCTTTTCCCCTCATCAATCTACACATAATACCCCATAATGACAAAGCAAAAACTGTTTTGTAGAAATGTTTGTAAATGTATTAAAAATAAAAGAAAACTGAAATATGCCATTTATATCAGTATTCACACCCATTACTCCGTACTTTGTTGAAGCACTCTTGGGTATGGGTATGTATTTGGGGAGTTTCTCCCATTCCTCTCTGCAGATCCTCTCAAGCTCTGTCAGGTTGGATGGGGAGCATTGCTGCACAGGTATTTTCAGGTTTCTCCGGAGATGTTCGATCGGGTTCAAGTCCGGGCTCTGGCTAGGCCACTGAAGGACATTCAGAGACTTGTCCCGAAGCCACTCCTGCATTGTCTTGGCTATGTGCTTAGGGTTATTAACCTGTTGGAGGTGAACCTCCGCCCCAGTCTAAGGTCCTGAGCGCTCTGGAGCAGGTTTTCATTAAGGATCTCTCTGTACTTTGCTCCGTTCATTTTTGTCTCGATCCTGACTAGTCTCCCAGTCCCCGCTGCTGAAAATCATCCCCACAGCATGATGCTGCCACCACCATGCTTCACCGTAGGGATGGTGCCAGGTTTCCTCCAGACGTGACGCTTGGCATTCAGACCAAATAGTTCAATCTTGGTTTCATCAGACCAGAGAATCTTGTTTTTTACTGAGGAGTGGCTTCCAATCAAGACTTTCTACCATAAAGATCTGATCGGTGGAGTGCTGCAGAGATGGTTGTTCTTCTGGAAGGTTCTCCCATCTCCACAGAGGAACTCTAGATCTCTGTTAGATGGAACATTGTGTTCTTGGTCACCTCCCTGACCAAGGCCCTCTCCTTCTCCCCCCGATTGATCAGTTTGGATGGGCGGCCAGCTCTTGAGTCTTGTTGGTTCCAAACTTCTTCCATTTAAGAATGATGGAGGCCACTGTGTTCTTGGGGACCTTCAATGCTGCAGAGATGTTTTGGTACCATTCCCAAGATATGCGCCTCGAAACAATCCTGTCTCGGAGCTCTACGGACAATTCCTTCGACTCATGGCTTGTTTTTTGATCTGATATGCACTGTCAACTAACTGTGGGACCTTATATAGACAGGTGTGTGCCTTTCCAAAACATGTCCAAACAACTGAATTTACCACAGGTGGACTCCAATCAAGGTGGACTCCAATCAACATCTCAAGGATGATCAATGGAAACAGGATGCACCTGTGCTCAATTTCGAGTCTCATAGCAAAGGGTCTGAAAACTTAATAAATTATCAAACATGTCAAAAAATGTTTAATTTGTTTTGTCCTTATGGGGTATTGTGTGTAGATTGCTGAGGAAAAACAAATATTTAATCAATTTTAGATAAGGGTGTAAAGTAAATGAACATAGAAAAAGTCAAATTTTCTGAATGCTTTCTGAAGGCACTGTATATACAGTACTAGTCAAAATTTGGACATACCTACTCATTCAAGGGTTTTTCTTTATTTGTACTATTTTCTAAATTGCAGAATAATAGTGAAGACATCAAAACTATGAAATAACACATATGGAATCATGTAGTAACCAAAAAAGTGTTAAACAAATCAACATATATTTTATATTTGAGATTCTTCAAAGTAGCCACCATTTGCCTTGATGACAGCTTTGCACACTCTTGGCATTATCTCAACCAGCTTCACCTGGAATGCTTTTCCAACAGTCTTAAAGGAGTTCCCACATGTGCTTAGCACTTGTTGGCTGCTGTTCCTTCACTCTGCTGTCCAACTCATCCCAAACCATCTCAATTGGGTTGAGGTTAGGTGATTGTGGAGGTCAGGTCATCTGATGCAGCACTCCATCACTCTCCTTCTTGGTCAACTAGCTCTTACACAGCCTGGAGGTGTGTTTTGGGTCATTATCCTGTTGAAAAACAAATGATAGTCCCACTAATCTCAAACCAGATAGGATGGCGTATCACTGCAGAATGCTGTGGTAGCCATGCGGGTTCAGTGTGCCTTGAATTCTAAATAAATCACAGACAGTGTCACCAGCAAAGCACTCCCACACCATCACACATTCACGGTGCGAACCACACATGAGGAGATCATCCATTCACCTACTCTGCATCTCACAAAGACACTGCTGTTGGAGCCAAAAATCTCACATTGCTCGTGTTTCTTGGCCCAAGCAAGTCTCTTCTTCTTATTGTTTTCTTTTAGTAGTTATTTATTTGCAGCAATTTGACCAAAGGCCTGATTCACCCAGTCTCCTCTGAACACATACTTGCTATATTGTATTTACTTTGCCACCATGGCCTTTTTTGCCTTTACTTCCCTTCTCACCTCATTTGCTCACATTGTATATAGACTTGTTTATACTGTATTATTGACTGTATGTTTGTTTTACTCCATGTGTAACTCTGTGTCGTTGTATCTGTCGAACTGCTTTGCTTTATCTTGGCCAGGTCGCAATTGTAAATGAGAACTTGTTCTCAACTTGCCTACCTGGTTAAATAAAGGTAAAATAAATAAAATAAAATAAATAAACAGTTGATGTCGAGATATGTATGTTACTTCAACTGCGTGAAGCATTTATTTGGGCTGCAATTTCTGATGCTGGTAACTCTAATGAACTTATCCTCTGCAGCAGAGGTAACTATGGGTCTTCCTTTTCTGTTGCGGTCTTCATGAGAGCCAGTTTCATCATAGCTCTTGATGGTTTTTGTGACTGCGCTAGAAGAAACTTTCAAAGTCCTTGAAATGTTGCGTACTGACTGATGTTCATGTCTTAAAGTAATGATGGACTGTCATTTCGCTTATTTGAGCTGTTCTTGCCATGATATGGAATTGGTCTTTTACCAAATAGGTCTATCTTCTGTATACCACCCCTACCTTGTCACAACACAACTGATTGGCTCAAATGCATTAGGGAAAGAAATTCCAAATTAACTTAACAAGGCA
Source organism: Oncorhynchus tshawytscha (assembly GCF_018296145.1). Classification (NCBI taxonomy): domain Eukaryota; kingdom Metazoa; phylum Chordata; class Actinopteri; order Salmoniformes; family Salmonidae; genus Oncorhynchus; species Oncorhynchus tshawytscha. The sequence goes on along the minus strand of NC_056439.1, from coordinate 38,415,534 downwards.
AGGTTAGTTGAAATGCATTCCAGATTACTACCTCATAAAGCTGGTTGAGAGAATGCCAAGCGTGTGCAAAGCTGTCAGCAAAGGGTGGCTACATTGAATAATCTCAAATATACAATATATTTGATTTGTTCAACACTTATTTGGTTACAACATGATTCCGTATGTGTTATTTCATAGTTTTGATAGCTTCACTATTATTCTACAATGTAGAAAATAGTAAAAATGAAGAATGAGTACGTATGTCCAAACTTTTGACTGATACCGTATAAATAGAGAGAGAGACGTGGTGCCAGTCACTAGCCTACACACAATACCCTGTCGTTTCAAAGTGGAATTATGTTTTTAGAAATGTAATTAAACAATTAATTAAAATGAAAAAGGATGAAATGTCTTGACTCAATAAGTATTCAACCCCTTTGCAAGCCTAAATAAGTTCAGGATTAAAAACGTTTTTAACAAGTCACATGGTTGCATGGACTATGTGTGCAATAATCGTGTTTAAGATGATTTTTTAATGACTACCTCATCTCTGTATCCCACACATACAATTATCTGTAAGGTCCCTCAGTCGAGCAGTGAATTTCAAACACAGATTCAACAACAAAGACCAGGGAGGTTTGGTAGATTGTTAAAAAAGAAACAGACATTGAATATCCCTTTGAGCATGGTGAAGTTATTAATTACACTTTGGATGGTGTATCAATACACACAGTCTCTACAAAGATACAGGCGTCCTTCCTAACTCAGTTACCGGTGAGGAAGGAAACCGCTCAGGGATTTCACCATGCAGTTACTCCACAATACCTGCCAGAAGCCTGTACTGAATAAAAAATATTCTAAAACATGCATCCTATTTGCAACAAGGCACTAAAGTAAAACTGCAAAAAATGTGGCAAAGAAATTAACTTTAGGTCTTTAATACAAAGCGTTATGGGGCAAATCCAACACAACACATCACTAAGTACCACTCTTCATATTTTCAAGCATGGTGGTGGCTGCATCATGTTATGGGTATGCTTCTCATTAGCAAGGACTAGGGAGTTTTTTGGGGATAAAAATAAATGGAATAGAGCTAATCAAAGGCAACATCCTAAAGGAAAACCTGTTTCATTCTGCTTTCCAACAGACACTGGGAGACAAATTCACCTTTCAGCAGGACAATAACGTAAAACACAAAGCCAAATATACACTGGAGTTGCTTACCAAGATCACATTGAATGTTCCTAAGTGGCCTAGTTACAGTTTTGGCTTAAGACGGTTTGAAAATCTATGGCAAGACTTGAAAATGGCTGCCTAGCAATGATCAACAACCAACTTGACAAAGCTTGAAGAATTTTGAAAATAATATAATGTGCAAATATTGTCCAATACAGGTGTGCAAAACTCTTAGAGGCTCACCCAGAAAGACTCCAAGCTGTAATCGCTGCCAAATTGGATTCTAACATGTATTGAATACTTATGTAAATGAGATATTTCTGTATTTCATTTTCAATAAATTTGCAAACAAAATGAAAAACATGTTTTCACTTCGTCATTATGGGGTATTGTGTGTAGATGGGCTAAAAAAATAAGATTAATTTTGAATTCAGGCTTTAATACAACAAAATGTGCAATAAGTCAAGGGGTATGAATACTTTCTGTAGGCTCTATACATACTGTCGCGTAAAGAGGAACATCAGAGCCAGACAAGGTTAGTTCCCTCCTGTATCACTTTTCCTTTGTGCTCTGCTTTTCATCCTAGGCCTTGGTATTTCCTCAGCTCACTGCAGTTCAAAGCTACACAACATTAACTTCTGTGGTTCTGGGCCGCACTCACTTGCCTTTCTGAGATGAAAGGCACAATGACGCTCCATTTGCTTCAACTTGATGGAGGAGGAGAGAAAAAAGAGAGAAAGAATGAAAAGAAAGAGAAGGAAGAAAAAAACGGAAGGATGAGAGTTTTGATTTGTTCCGATTTAACCTCCAGAGAAAAGAGGCAATCTATGAGTGTTTACCACAGCAAGGCAGAGGCAGGAGGGTAAAATGAAGAAACACACAAAAGTATGATATAAAAACAACAAAGAAAATAGTTTCTTTGAAGACACAGACAGAGAAAGAGAGAGAGAGCGACATAGAGTAGGCTGGGGATAGTGTTCACACGGCTAGACCAGGGAGGAAAACAGGGCTGGGGATAGTGTTCACACGGCTAGACAGGGAGGAAAACAGGGCTGGGATAGTGTTCACATGGCTAGACAGGGAGGAAAACAGGGCTTGGGATAGTGTTCACACGGCTAGACAGGGAGGAAAACAGGGCTGGGATAGTGTTCACATGGCTAGACAGGGAGGAAAACAGGGCTGGGGATAGTGTTCACACGGCTAGACAGGGAGGAAAACAGGGCTGGGGATAGTGTTCACACGGCTAGACAGGGAGGAAAACAGGGCTGGGGATAGTGTTCACACGGCTAGACAGGGAGGAAAACAGGGCTGGGGATAGTGTTCACACGGCTAGACAGGGAGGAAAACAGGGCTGGGGATAGTGTTCACACGGCTAGACCAGGGAGGAAAACAGGGCTGGGGATAGTGTTCACACGGCTAGACAGGGAGGAAAACAGGGCTGGGGATAGTGTTCACACGGCTAGACAGGGAGGAAAACAGGGCTGGGGATAGTGTTCACACGGCTAGACAGGGAGGAAAACAGGGCGGGGGATAGTGTTCACACGGCTAGACAGGGAGGAAAACAGGGCTGGGGATAGTATTCACACGGCTAGACAGGGAGGAAAACAGGGCTGGGGATAGTGTTCACACGGCTAGACCAGGGAGGAAAACAGGGCTGGGGATGGTATTCACACGGCTAGACAGGGAGGAAAACAGGGCTGGGGATAGTGTTCACACGGCTAGACCAGGGAGGAAAACAGGGCTGGGGATAGTGTTCACACGGCTAGACAGGGAGGAAAACAGGGCTGGGGATAGTGTTCACACGGCTAGACAGGGAGGAAAACAGGGCTGGGGATAGTGTTCACACGGCTAGACAGGGAGGAAAACAGGGCTGGGGATAGTGTTCACACGGCTAGACCAGGGAGGAAAACAGGGCTGGGGATAGTGTTCACAAGGCTAGACCAGGGAGGAAAACAGGGCTGGGGATAGTATTCACACGGCTAGACAGGGAGGAAAACAGGGCTGGGGATAGTGTTCACACGGCTAGACAGGGAGGAAAACAGGGCTGGGGATAGTGTTCACACGGCTAGACATGGAGGAAAACAGGGCTGGGGATAGTGTTCACACGGCTAGACAGGGAGGAAAACAGGGCTGGGGATAGTGTTCACACGGCTAGACAGGGAGGAAAACAGGGCTGGGGATAGTGTTCACACGGCTAGAGAGGGAGGAAAACAGGGCTGAGGATAGTGTTCACACGGCTAGACAGGGAGGAAAACAGGGCTGGGGATAGTGTTCACACGGCTAGACAGGGAGGAAAACAGGGCTGAGGATAGTGTTCACACGGCTAGACAGGGAGGAAAACAGGGCTGGGGATAGTGTTCACACGGCTAGAGAGGGAGGAAAACAGGGCTGAGGATAGTGTTCACACGGCTAGACAGGGAGGAAAACAGGGCTGAGGATAGTGTTCACACGGCTAGACAGGGAGGAAAACAGGGCTGAGGATAGTGTTCACACGGCTAGACAGGGAGGAAAACAGGGCTGGGGATAGTGTTCACACGGCTAGACAGGGAGGAAAACAGGGCTGGGGATAGTGTTCACATGGCTAGACAGGGAGGAAAACAGGGCTGGGGATAGTGTTCACACGGCTAGACCAGGGAGGAAAACAGGGCTGGGGATAGTGTTCACACGGCTAGACAGGGAGGAAAACAGGGCTGGGGATAGTGTTCACACGGCTAGACAGGGAGGAAAACAGGGCTGGGGATAGTGTTCACAAGGCTAGACAGGGAGGAAAACAGGGCTGGGGATAGTGTTCACACGGCTAGACAGGGAGGAAAACAGGGCTGGGGATAGTGTTCACACGGCTAGACAGGGAGGAAAACAGGGCTGGGGATAGTGTTCACATGGCTAGACAGGGAGGAAAACAGGGCTGGGGATAGTGTTCACACGGCTAGACCAGGGAGGAAAACAGGGCTGGGGATAGTGTTCACACGGCTAGACAGGGAGGAAAACAGGGCTGGGGATAGTGTTCACACGGCTAGACAGGGAGGAAAACAGGGCTGGGGATAGTGTTCACACGGCTAGACAGGGAGGAAAACAGGGCTGGGGATAGTGTTCACACGGCTAGACAGGGAGGAAAACAGGGCTGGGGATAGTGTTCACACGGCTAGACAGGGAGGAAAACAGGGCTGGGGATAGTGTTCACACGGCTAGACAGGGAGGAAAACAGGGCTGGGGATAGTGTTCACACGGCTAGACAGGGAGGAAAACAGGGCTGGGGATAGTGTTCACACGGCTAGACAGGGAGGAAAACAGGGCTGGGGATAGTGTTCACACGGCTAGACAGGGAGGAAAACAGGGCTGGGGATAGTGTTCACACGGCTAGACAGGGAGGAAAACAGGGCTGGGGATAGTGTTCACACGGCTAGACAGGGAGGAAAACAGGGCTGGGGATAGTGTTCACACGGCTAGAGAGGGAGGAAAACAGGGCTGAGGATAGTGTTCACACGGCTAGACAGGGAGGAAAACAGGGCTGGGGATAGTGTTCACACGGCTAGACAGGGAGGAAAACAGGGCTGAGGATAGTGTTCACACGGCTAGACAGGGAGGAAAACAGGGCTGGGGATAGTGTTCACACGGCTAGAGAGCGAGGAAAACAGGGCTGAGGATAGTGTTCACACGGCTAGACAGGGAGGAAAACAGGGCTGAGGATATTGTTCACACGGCTAGACAGGGAGGAAAACAGGGCTGAGGATAGTGTTCACACGGCTAGACAGGGAGGAAAACAGGGCTGGGGATAGTGTTCACACGGCTAGAGAGGGAGGAAAACAGGGCTGAGGATAGTGTTCACACGGCTAGACAGGGAGGAAAACAGGGCTGAGGATAGTGTTCACACGGCTAGACAGGGAGGAAAACAGGGCTGAGGAAAGTGTTCACACGGCTAGACAGGGAGGAAAACAGGGCTGGGGATAGTGTTCACACGGCTAGACAGGGAGGAAAACAGGGCTGGGGATAGTGTTCACACGGCTAGACAGGGAGGAAAACAAGGCTGGGGATAGTGTTCACACGGCTAGACAGGGAGGAAAACAGGGCTGGGGATAGTGTTCACACGGCTAGACAGGGAGGAAAACAGGGCTGGGGATAGTGTTCACACGGCTAGACAGGGAGGAAAACAGGGCTGGGGATAGTGTTCACACGGCTAGACAGGAGGAAAACAAGGCTGGGGATAGTGTTCACACGGCTAGACAGGTAGGAAAACAGGTCTGGGGATAGTGTTCACATGGCTAGACAGGGAGGAAAACAGGGCTGGGGATAGTGTTCACATGGCTAGACAGGGAGGAAAACAGGGCTGGGGATAGTGTTCACATGGCTAGACAGGGAGGAAAACAGGGCTGGGGATAGTGTTCACATGGCTAGACAGGGAGGAAAACAGATTTTCTCACTTGTTTACGGGGCCTTCACTTTTTTCCACCACCCCCTCCGTTCCTTCTTTCCTCTCTACGTTATGCATCACTGTCAAACTGACATAGATAAAACATGAGGGCTGCTGCAGCTGATTGGATTGGTGCGAAGCAAACACATCCCCGTCTGGTGTGATTGGACATGCCTGATGTCAGAGTGGCTTCCTCGGTCATCCATCAGCTCTGTCTGGCCGCAGACTGAGACGATCGATACATGATTGGTGGATTGGTGAGAGATATCACATTGTGACCTGCCTGCATATCATCATAAATATGGCTGGCTAGGCCTGGCTGACTGGCTTCACATGTCTATTGGCTCCTCGTCCAGAGCTCAGAGAGGTAGCTGCTGTCTACATTAAGCTCCATGTCTTATACGCACGCACGCACGCACACACACACACACACACACACACACACACACACACACACACACACACACACACACACACACACACACACACACACACACACACACACACACACACACACACACACACACACACACACACATATTGTGCCATAGACAGATAGACATGCAGGTAGAGAACTGAAAGGAAGTCAATGTAGAAACTGCAGGAGTTTAGCGACAAGGGAAAAACCTGACTATCTAGGACCAGGATTGGATTCCCCTTAATTGGAGATGAGACCAAGGATGCACTCTCCCCTCCTTTCTCTTTTCCCCTTTCCTGCTCTCTCTCTCTCTCTCTCTCTCTCTCTCTCTCTCTCTCTCCTCCTCTGTTTCTTTCATTAGAACAATTCACCACGGGTTCAACCTAGTCTAAACCTCAAATTGAGAAAAAGAGAGTGAGAGAGACAGTGAAAAATAGAAAATATTGAAGGAAAACACCATAGAGTCTTCCATTACATTTGAGACACAGACAGACAGAGAGGCAGACAGGCAGACAGACAGAGAGGCTGACAGACAGACAGACAGACAGACAGACAGACAGACAGACAGACAGACAGACAGACAGACAGACAGACAGACAGACAGACAGACAGACAGACAGACAGACAGACAGACAGACAGACAGACAGACAGACAGACAGACAGAGGGACCTTGCTCCCCAGCATTTCCTCCTGAGGAAATATCTCATTTGTGGGGATTCTGTTGACGTAAGTAGAAGAGGAGGAGAGGAGGGGAAAGAGGAGAGGGAAATAGAGAGCGCAGGAGAGAGAGAAGGCTCTGAGGGCTCATGCCAAGTGGCCTCCTGCCCACAGTATGCCTCTCTTTCATTAACTATGCACAAGACAAACTGCTGACACAAAGTCACAGAGCACACAGCCAGATGCTTCTGGGTGAGGGAGAAGGGGTCTTTTCCTCCATCGCTCCATCCCTCTATCGACATGCAGGAGCCTCCCTCCCTCCCCTCTTCCTCCTGTTTTTACAATTACTATTACGCAGCAGCATTCATCCCCAGCAGACTTCACTGACTGACTAAAGCTCCCTATTGTAGCACAGAGGCATACATCTATGTCTCTATGTGTGTGTGTGTGTGCGTGTGCGTGTGCGTGTGTGCATACGTGTGCGAGTGTGTATGTGGGGAGTATGTGGGGTGCGTGAGTGTAAGCGACATGAATAACACATGCATTTCTGCGTTACAATTCAAATTAAAACAAAGGATGAATCATTATGTTCTCGTGAGTGGGGGTAACATGTATCATCATTTGATTCATCTGAGGAAAGCTGAAAACAACAGTACTTGAAAGAGTCGCTGTTAGGGCTACATATAAAATGCATTAATAACAGGCCACCACACAGAGACAAATGACTGTATGTGTATGTGATTTACATTACACTGTGAATCACATCATGAATTAAACATTACATCTCCCTTAAATATTCTGTTTTGACGTAGCATTAAATGCTACCCTCCCTGCCGATCTGTTTCTTCGTCAAGGCAACTATGTAGCATTGTTGATTACCAAAGCAGTAAATGAAAGTACAATTCCATAAAGGATTATATAACAGAATATACTGTATAAATGATAAATGTTGTGAAATGAAAAACATAAGAGGGAGTATCAGCCACTGAACCAGCCATATGTAACAGAAAGAACTACAGTAGGGTCTCTCACAAATAATACATTTCAAATAAAACTAAACCGTACAAAACAAAACATGTCAGTGTCTTCACTCAAAAGTAGAGCCATTTTATCTTGTGCCATTTTGATATCTTGATTCAATATTTGTCTTTGTTATACACAAATTCTCCAGTATGTTTTTCTCTCTTCAACTTGTCAGTATTTAAGATGATTGATGATAAACATGATGTGTCAGCCAGCATTGAAAGCTGAGAGACTGAAAGAAAACAACGTCAGGACATCAGGCACGAAATGAAAAACGTTCTAGAGCAGAAACTGGGGCTGCCACTTACACAACACTGACAAAGCTAGGTCTAGGTGCCAAGGTGCTAGGTCTAGGTGCCAAGGTGCTAGGTCTAGGTGCCAAAGGTGCTAGGTCTAGGTGCCAAGGTGCTAGGTCTAGGTGCCAAAGTGCCAAGGTCTAGGTCTAGGTGCCAAGGTGCTAGGTCCAGGTGCCAAGGTGCCAAGGGTGCTAGGTGCAGGTCCAGGTGCCAAGGTGCCAGGTCAGGTGCCAGGTGCCAAGGTGCTAGGTCTAGGTGCCAAGGTGCTAGGTGCCAAGGTGCCAAGGTGCCTAGGTCTAGGTGCCAAGGTGCTAGGTCTAGGTGCCAAGGTGCTAGGTGGTCTAGGTAGGTGCCAAGGTGCTAGGTCTAGGTGCCAAGGTGCTAGGTCTGCTAGGTGCCAAGGTGCTAGGTGCCAAGGTGCCAAGGTGCTAGGTCTAGGTGCCAAGGGTAGGCTGCCAAGGTGCTAGGTCTAGGTGCCAAGGTGCTAGGTATAGGTGCCAAGGTGCCAGGTGCCAAGGTGCTAGGTATAGGTGCCAAGGTGCTAGGTCTAGGTGCCAAGGTGCTAGGTCTAGGTGCCAAGGTGCTAGGTATAGGTGCCAAGGTGCTAGGTCTAGGTGCCAAGGTGCTAGGTCTAGGTGCCAAGGTGCTAGGTCTAGGTGCCAAGGTGCTAGGTCTAGGATTTGAGAAAAACTTGAAATCTTGTCTGGAAACATGGCAGAACATTCTATATAAAACCAGAAGACTAGAGGATGTATCCTAATATATTCAGTAGGTAACCAACCTTACATAGATAATATTCCACCATCTAGTTTGCATATTGAAACGGGTGATCCTGAGCAACTGTCACCGATGACCGCCCCACTGGCCCGTTCTCATCCAACAATCACCCAACAGAGAAAACAACTAACTATCTGTGAAATCCTACAGTGGATAAACCAATCAGAGGCCAGTATGGCTGATGTAAGGCATGTCAACGGAGAGGTGACACCTGTGAAAGGCTGATTTAATAACAGAAGAGATGAAACAGTACCAGACACACAGATCTGTTCAAACCTCATAGAGAGAGCAGTGTTAAAGAACGTGACTCCTGCAGTCCCAGACCTTCTCTCTCCCTCTCACTCGAGTGTGTGTGTGTGTGTGTGCGCGTCTGTGTGTGTGTGTGTGTTAGAGTGTGTGTGTTAGAGTGTGTGTGTGTGTGTGTGTGTGTGTGTGGCTAAGGAGCCAGACTATAAAAAGCTGATCTTAATGGTTATGTGTAGAGTAGAGTCAAAGGGCCGGTATATATCAATGCAGCTCGGAGGCATAGTGTTAAGATACATACAGTATAGCAGCACAACGTAGAAGACATGCTTTCTTTCTCTCTGCCTCTCACTCTCTGTCTTTCCGTGGCTGTGTTGCATCACTGCATGCATCACACATGGAATTTGAAGGAGGACTTGGCAACCAAGCATGAGAAAGCCAGCGCTGGACACCACATAGAAAAACTTGGCAAGAGAGTTTATTTCATCCACGTTCACTTGATATTACCTTCATATTACATTATCTTCTCTGCTGCTAACTGTCTATTAATGAAGAGGAGAAGAGTATGTGTCCTCCTATTAGATAATACAGGACTTACCCAGGTCTCAGACATTATAGTGCTTCTCCTCTCTCCTCCTGCCACTTTTAATACTGCTGATGGAACTCTAATCACAGTCTAATAAAGGCTGTTCATTATCTACACCAGGAAGCTTCGCTGTAACACTTAAACACACCGATGACAATTTAATTCTGGACATTTAGGGATCAGCTGTAAATTTAAATTGTCCACATGAAGTATTACTAAAGCTTAAGAGGATATAATGATGGGCTGTCGGTATCAACAAATATGATACGATTGATCAAATAGATAAATATAATCCAAATAAAATGGTTTTAAAAGTTTGAGAAATAAAACATCCAAATAAAATGGTTTTAAAAGTTTGAGAAATAAAACATCCAAATAAAATGGTTTTAAACGTTTGAGAAATAAAACATCCAAATAAAATGGTTTTAAAAGTTTGAGAAATAAAACATCCAAATAAAATGGTTTTAAACGTTTGAGAAATAAAACATCCAAATAAAATGGTTTTAAACGTTTGAGAAATAAAACATCCAAATAAAATGGTTTGAAACGTTTGAGAAAGTCTCTTTGTATTGATGTTACAGTAGTGAAATGTTTGTTTGTTGTTTAAGTTGCCATTATTTGCTGGCTGCAGTAGCTGTCCTAGCCAGCAGATGGAGCCGTGCATACTGACAGCCTAGGGAGAGGGTTTGTGAAGGGGAGGCAGGCTTGACTCCTCATCACAAAGATGGTTATTAAACCCTTAAACCCCTATGATCACAGCATACCAGACCACCACATAGCAAGGAATATAAGACATTCCTCATCTCTGGAGATGGTATTTATACTGTATACCCCTAAATATCTGTATCTCAAATGGAAACTAGGCTACATCACCAAACAAAACCAACTCTGGCTATAGTAATACTGTGTGTGACCAAATAATAGATCCCTATTCAATCATGTAAAAAACATTCATTATATTCTTGACAAAAAAAAATACTTTTCACATTTCACACAAATCTTTCCTTTCCAGTTGATCCTTTTGAGATGTAAAAAGCATGAAGACTCCAACAGATATATATTTAACTTGTTTTGTGAGACGAGATTGAATTAAGAGCACTAGAAGAAAAGGAACGCTGGCTGCTGCTTCCCCCCTCTCTCCCCTCCCCTCCCTGATCATCTTCTCTTTCTCTCTCATGGCTTCTATCTTAATTTCACTGGGGAATCATTTGACAGATATTGCCCTTGAAGAGGCAGCCTGCGCCTCTCTCTCCTCTGCAAGCAATGAGGGGGCCACTAAAAGAGGAAACACACAGAGGGAGGGAGGGAGGGGAGGGAGGGAGGGAGGGAGGGAGGGAGGGGGAGGGAGGGAGGGAGGGAGGGAGGGAGGGAGGGGAGGGGAGGGAGGGGAGAGGGAGGAGGGAGGGAGGGAGGGAGGGGAGGGGAGGGGAGGGAGGGAGGGAGGAGGGAGGGAGGGAGGGGAGGGAGGGAGGGAGGGAGGGAGGGAGGGAGGGAGGGAGGGAGGGAGGGAGGGAGGGAGGGAGGGGAGGAGGGAGGGAGGGAGGGGAGGGGGGAGGGGAGGGGAGGGGAGGGAGGGAGGAGGGGTAAAAGTTATTAAGTGGATGTGAAATGCTGTGCAGCCAGAAAGGTTAGGTCTGGAATAGGAAATTAAAACTTGCATCGCTTTTGGCTTTAAATAGATTTGGTTTCATTACGGGCGCCAGGGCCGGTTAGAGTCAAATCCCTGAAGCACTGGAGAGAGGGAGTCAGGGAGAGAGAGAGAGATGAAAGGAGGAATTGGAGAGAGAGGAGAGGAGGAGAGAGACATGGGGAGAGGGAGCTAGAGTGTGAGAGGGTAACATGGGAGAGGTAGAGGGGGGGTAGACACCTACTCTCAGGCGACACCAAAGGGAAGGAGATAGAGAAGGATTAGAAGGAGAGACAGGAGAGAGAAAGGGATTTGTTCATAGAATATTGCCATTACATGTCAAAAGCGTTTATGTGTTATGGTGAAATATCATTGTGGACACACTTCCAGCTCAATGAGGAGGAAGAGGAGGAAGAGGAGAAAGAGAGAAAGAGGAGAATTCAATAATACAACATTATCATGCAGAACCCAACCATGTATAAAACATAAGCTACATATCACAGAACAACACAGGTGTAATAAACTAAAACAAAGCATCACTACCGTTCTGAATTCCCATGTCTGCCCACTTCACCTTCCCATGACCATCAGGCCTCCAGACCCCAATCATCTCAGCGCCAACACAGGCAATAGCAAACCTCACTGAGGCTTCATATCAACAATCTGTCCACATCCAGAGAGGTCACTCCTATTGACCCCCAGAGCTGTGTGTTGTATTTTAGCCTGGAGGCTCCAAGAACTGATTTGATCTGCTCTGGACTGGTGTGGGGATAGACAGATACAGAGGAGCAGAGGAGATGGGGCCCTCCAGTCAACAGAGTTTAGACCACTGAGGGAGCTACAGAGGCCTGGTGTGGGGATAGACAGATACAGAGGAGCAGAGGTGGTGCAGAGGCCTGGTGGGTCCAGACACCTCCAGCTAACGTAGTAAACAAAGACACTAATGAAACAGAAGTTAGTGAATACATAAATAAATTAACCTGCCGAGGGATTTCAAGCTGATTTGCCTAATAACTGTGACAACAGGGGCTGGACAGGAAGTTCTAAATGAGGTTTACAGCCAAATACTACAGCCTAGTTGTGGTTTCAAGTTTAATTTGTCACATGCACAAGTACAGTGAAATGCCTAACTTGCAAGCCCTACCCAACAGCGCTGTATTCAATATCAAAATAGTATAACTAGTGAAAAATGTATATATGTGCTATTCCCTTTATGTTCATGGTCTGTTATGAAATACTTTCAAATACAAATTACACCATTTTTACACGGTCTTTAAAATAATCTCCTCTTCAAGTGTTTGTATGTGAATTGCTGTACTATTTGTGTATTTTACAATTGAAAAGGTGTATTCCCATTGACAATGCAAAGACACTGAGACAGAAAGAAATAGGGACAATAAACAGATTCATGATTTAAGATCATCCATTTGACAGAATAAGGGGAAGCCACCTCTCCTTCATTCTCACCCTCCCTAAGGAGCAGGAGAAGAGGAGAGAGTAAAGGTAGGAAGAAAATACAAGAGAAGCAGAAAAAAAGAGAGGAGAAAAAAGAAGAGAAGAGAGAAAAAGAACTTCAAATAAAGAAGAGGGAACTACTTCAGTCCTCCCTGCCAGCCTTCCAACCTTCCTCCTTCTCTCAGTATTCCAGATTATGAAGATGAGCGGGGACCAATGACCCCACAGCTTTCATTGCATATTCAGCGGGAACCAGAGAAACACACGCGGGATGCTAATACATAAAGAAGGGGGAACAATAAAGGCTCAACAACAGAGATGGAGAGGCACAGAGAGGGAGAGAGGGAGAGAGATGGAGGGGGAGAGAGGGAGGAAAGGGGGAGAGACAGAGAGGGAGGAGAGGGGGAAAGACAGAGGAGGAGAGAGGGAGGAGAGGGGGAGAGGGAGAGAGGGAGAGAGGGAGGAGAGGGGGAGAGATGGAGGGGGAGAGAGAGGCACAGAGGAGAGGAGGAGAGGGGAGAGACAGCGAGGGAGGAGAGGGGGAGAGACAGAGGGGGAGAGAGGGAGGAGAGGGGGAGAGACAGAGGGGGAGAGAGGGAGAGACAGAGGGGGAGAGAGGGAGGAGAGGGGGAGAGACAGAGGGGGAGAGAGGGAGAGACAGAGATGGAGAGGCACAGAGAGGGAGAGAGGGGGAGAGATGGAGGGGGAGAGAGGGAGGAGAGGGGAGAGACAGAGAGAGGGAGAGAGGGAGGAGAGGGGGAGAGACAGGGGGAGAGAGGGAGGAGAGGGGAGAGACAGAGAGGGAGAGAGATGAGAGGGGGAGAGAGGGAGGAGAGGGGGAGAGAGACAGAGAGGGAGAGAGGGAGGAGAGACAGAGGGGGAGAGAGGGAGGAGAGGGGGAGAGACAGAGGGGGAGAGAGGGAGAGACAGAGATGGAGAGGCACAGAGGGAGAGAGGGGGAGAGATGGAGGGGGAGAGAGGGAGGAGAGGGGGAGAGACAGAGGGGAGGGAGAGGAGAGGAGAGGGGGAGAGACAGAGGGGGAGAGAGGGAGGAGAGGGGAGAGACAGAGGGGAGAGAGGGAGAGACAGAGATGGAGAGGCACAGAGAGGGAGAGAGGAAGGAGAGGGGGAGAGATGGAGGGGGAGAGAGGGAGGAGAGGGGGAGAGACAGAGAGGGAGAGAGGGAGGAGAGGGGGAGAGACAGAGGGGGAGAGAGGGAGAGACAGAGATGGAGAGGCACAGAGGGGGAGAGAGGGAGGAGAGGGAAGAGAGATGGAGGGGGAGAGGGGGAGGAGAGGGGGAGAGACAGAGGGGGAGAGACAGAGATGGAGAGGCACAGAGAGGGAGAGAGGGGAGGAGAGGGCGAGAGATGGAGGGGGAGAGAGGGAGGGAGAGAGGGAGAGGGGAGAGAGGGGGAAGAGGGGGAGGAAAGAGGAAGAGGGAGGAGAGACAGAGGAGGGAGATAGGGAAAGAGAGGGACAAGAGAGGGCGAGAGAGGGGGAGAGGGGGGAGGGGGGGAAAGAGAGTGAAGAGAGAGGGAGAGACAGAGGGAGGGGAGAGGTGAGGAGAGAGGGAGAGAGGGAGGAGAGCGGGAGAGGCAGAGGGGGAGAGAAGGAGGAAAGAGGGAGAGACAAAGGGGGAGAGAGGGAGGATAGGGAAAGAGAAGGAAAAGAGAGGGAGAGACAGAGGGAGAGACAAAGGGAAGAGAGAGGGAAGAGAGAGTGAGAGACAGAGGGGTTGAGAGGGAGAGAGAGAAAGAGAGGGAGGAGAGGGAGAGACAGAGGGAGAGATAGATGAGGGAGGAGAGATGGAGAAGAGAAGGAGGAGAGAGGGAGAGAGAGGGAGGAAAGAGGGAGGAGAGAGGGAGAGAGAGGGAGAGAGGAGGGGAGAGAGGCTGGGATACAGAGAGACACAGAGAGGGAGAGAGGGAGAAGAGAGGGAGAGAGGGAAAGAGAGGGAGAGAGAGAATCCATAAAGGCTTATGACACATAGCTATATCCTCACTATATCCCCTGAGCATGTGTGTATGAAGTGTGTGATGTGGTGTGTGAGTGATGGGTGAGAGGCCTCTCTCTCTCTCTCTCTCTGTCTGTCTGTCTGTCACTCCCTCTGTCTGTCTGTCTTTCTCTCTCTCCCAGACCTGCTGTAACAGGCTCGGCATCGCGGTGCGAAGCGGCGTTCAGGCTTAACCTAGCTTAGCTCCAGCGTAGCCGCCTCATTGGCAAACATGAGCCGTGCAGCTAGCTCTGTGACACATGAAAAGACCAGACATTGGAGATGCCCCCCCACACACACACAGACAGACATACACACTCAAACCAGCACCATGGCTCCATTAGGAGGGGGAGTAATGCCATGTAGCACAGAGGTGAGCTGACAGCTGAGGGGAGGACAGCAGCTCAGAGAGAAAGAAAGAGCGAGTGAGGGAGAAAGAGAGGGGGGTAGAGAGAGATAGAGGTAGGGTAGAACTGACAGAGAAGAGAGAGAGGTAGGGTAGAACTGACAGAGAAGAGAGAGAGGTAGGGTAGAACTGACAGAGAAGAGAGAGAGTTAGGGTAGAACTGACAGAGAAGAGAGAGGTAGGGTAGAACTGTCAGAGAAGAGAGAGAGGTAGGGTAGAACTGACAGAGAAGAGAGAGAGTTGGGGTAGAACTGACAGAGAAGAGAAAGAGGTAGGGTAGAACTGGCAGAGAAGAGAGAGAGTTAGGGTAGAACTGACAGAGAAGAGAGAGGTAGGGTAGAACTGTCAGAGAAGAGAGAGAGGTAGGGTAGAACTGACAGAGAAGAGAGAGAGTTGGGGTAGAATTGACAGAGAAGAGAGAGAGGTAGGGTAGAACTGACAGAGAAGAGAGAGAGGTAGGGTAGAACTGACAGAGAAGATAGAGAGTTGGGGTAGAACTGACAGAGAAGAGAGAGAGGTAGGGTAGAACTGACAGAGAAGATAGAGGTAGGGTAGAACTGACAGAGAAGAGAGAGGTAGGGTAGAACTGTCAGAGAAGAGAGAGAGGTAGGGTAGAACTGACAGAGAAGAGAGAGAGGTAGGGTAGAACTGACAGAGAAGATAGAGGTAGGGTAGAACTGACAGAGAAGAGAGAGGTAGGGTAGAACTGTCAGAGAAGAGAGAGAGGTAGGGTAGAACTGACAGAGAAGAGAGAGAGGTAGGGTAGAACTGTCAGAGAAGAGAGAGAGGTAGGGTAGAACTGACAGAGAAGAGAGAGAGGTAGGGTAGAACTGACAGAGAAGAGAGAGAGGTAGGGTAGAACTGACAGAGAAGAGAGAGAGTTGGGGTAGAACTGACAGAGAAGAGAGAGAGGTAGGGTAGAACTGACAGAGAAGAGAGAGAGTTAGGTAGAACTGACAGAGAAGAGAGAGGTAGGGTAGAACTGTCAGAGAAGAGAGAGAGGTAGGGTAGAACTGACAGAGAAGAGAGAGAGTTGGGGTAGAACTGACAGAGAAGAGAGAGAGGTAGGGTAGAACTGAAAGAGAAGAGAGAGAGTTGGGGTAGAACTGACAGAGAAGAGAGAGAGTTGGGCTAGAACTGACAGAGAAGAGAGAGAGTTGGGCTAGAACTGACAGAGAAGAGAGAGAGGTAGGGTAGAACTGACAGAGAAGAGAGAGGTAGGGTAGAACTGTCAGAGAAGAGAGAGAGGTAGGGTAGAACTGACAGAGAAGAGAGAGAGGTAGGGTAGAACTGTCAGAGAAGAGAGAGAGGTAGGGTAGAACTGACAGAGAAGAGAGAGAGGTAGGGTAGAACTGACAGAGAAGAGAGAGAGGTAGGGTAGAACTGACAGAGAAGAGAGAGAGTTGGGGTAGAACTGACAGAGAAGAGAGAGAGGTAGGGTAGAACTGACAGAGAAGAGAGAGAGAGTTAGGTAGAACTGACAGAGAAGAGAGAGGTAGGGTAGAACTGTCAGAGAAGAGAGAGAGGTAGGGTAGAACTGACAGAGAAGAGAGAGAGTTGGGGTAGAACTGACAGAGAAGAGAGAGAGGTAGGGTAGAACTGAAAGAGAAGAGAGAGAGTTGGGGTAGAACTGACAGAGAAGAGAGAGAGTTGGGCTAGAACTGACAGAGAAGAGAGAGAGTTGGGCTAGAACTGACAGAGAAGAGAGAGAGGTAGGGTAGAACTGAAAGAGAAGAGAAAGAGGTAGGGTAGAACTGACAGATAAGAGAGAGAAGTAGGGTAGAACTGACAGAGAAGAGAGAGAGGTAGGGTAGGACTGACAGATAAGAGAGAGAAGTAGGGTAGAACTGACAGAGAAGAGAGAGAGGTAGGGTAGAACTGACAGAGAAGAGAGAGAGGTAGGGTAGAACTGAAAGAGAAGAGAAAGAGGTAGGGTAGAACTGACAGATAAGAGAGAGAAGTAGGGTAGAACTGACAGAGAAGAGAGAAATGTAGGGTAGAACTGACAGAGAAGAGAGAGAGGTAGGGTAGAACTGACAGAGAAGAGAGAGAGTTGGGGTAGAACTGACAGAGAAGAGAAAGAGGTAGGGTAGAACTGACAGAGAAGAGAGAGAGTTAGGGTAGAACTGACAGAGAAGAGAGAGGTAGGGTAGAACTGTCAGAGAAGAGAGAGAGGTAGGGTAGAACTGACAGAGAAGAGAGAGAGTTGGGGTAGAACTGACAGAGAAGAGAGAGAGGTAGGGTAGAACTGACAGAGAAGAGAGAGAGGTAGGGTAGAACTGACAGAGAAGATAGAGAGTTGGGGTAGAACTGACAGAGAAGAGAGAGAGGTAGGGTAGAACTGACAGAGAAGAGAGAGAGGTAGGGTAGAACTGACAGAGAAGAGAGAGAGTTGGGGTAGAACTGACAGAGAAGAGAGAGAGGTAGGGTAGAACTGACAGAGAAGAGAGAGAGTTAGGGTAGAACTGACAGAGAAGAGAGAGGTAGGGTAGAACTGTCAGAGAAGAGAGAGAGGTAGGGTAGAACTGACAGAGAAGAGAGAGAGTTGGGGTAGAACTGACAGAGAAGAGAGAGAGGTAGGGTAGAACTGAAAGAGAAGAGAGAGAGTTGGGGTAGAACTGACAGAGAAGAGAGAGAGTTGGGCTAGAACTGACAGAGAAGAGAGAGAGTTGGGCTAGAACTGACAGAGAAGAGAGAGAGGTAGGGTAGAACTGAAAGAGAAGAGAGAGAGGTAGGGTAGAACTGACAGAGAAGAGAGAGAGGTAGGGTAGAACTGTCAGAGAAGAGAGAGAGTTAGGGTAGAACTGACAGAGAAGAGAGAGAGGTAGGGTAGAACTGACAGAGAAGAGAGAGAGGTAGGGTAGAACTGACAGAGAAGATAGAGAGTTGGGGTAGAACTGACAGAGAAGAGAGAGAGGTAGGGTAGAACTGACAGAGAAGATAGAGGTAGGGTAGAACTGACAGAGAAGAGAGAGGTAGGGTAGAACTGTCAGAGAAGAGAGAGAGGTAGGGTAGAACTGACAGAGAAGAGAGAGAGGTAGGGGTAGAACTGACAGAGAAGATAGAGGTAGGGTAGAACTGACAGAGAAGAGAGAGGTAGGGTAGAACTGTCAGAGAAGAGAGAGAGGTAGGGTAGAACTGACAGAGAAGAGAGAGAGGTAGGGTAGAACTGTCAGAGAAGAGAGAGAGGTAGGGTAGAACTGACTGAGAAGAGAGAGAGTTGGGGTAGAACTGACAGAGAAGAGAAAGAGGTAGGGTAGAACTGACAGAGAAGAGAGAGAGTTAGGTAGAACTGACAGAGAAGAGAGAGGTAGGGTAGAACTGTCAGAGAAGAGAGAGAGGTAGGGTAGAACTGACAGAGAAGAGAGAGAGTTGGGGTAGAACTGACAGAGAAGAGAGAGAGGTAGGGTAGAACTGACAGAGAAGAGAGAGAGGTAGGGTAGAACTGACAGAGAAGATAGAGAGTTGGGGTAGAACTGACAGAGAAGAGAGAGAGGTAGGGTAGAACTGACAGAGAAGAGAGAGAGGTAGGGTAGAACTGACAGAGAAGAGAGAGAGGTAGGGTAGAACTGACAGAGAAGAGAGAGAGGTAGGGTAGAACTGAAAGAGAAGAGAAAGAGGTAGGGTAGAACTGACAGATAAGAGAGAGAGTTAGGGTAGAACTGACAGAGAAGAGAGAGGTAGGGTAGAACTGTCAGAGAAGAGAGAGAGGTAGAGTAGAACTGACAGAGAAGAGAGAGAGTTGGGGTAGAACTGACAGAGAAGAGAGAGAGGTAGGGTAGAACTGAAAGAGAAGAGAGAGAGTTGGGGTAGAACTGACAGAGAAGAGAGAGAGTTGGGCTAGAACTGACAGAGAAGAGAGAGAGTTGGGCTAGAACTGACAGAGAAGAGAGAGAGGTAGGGTAGAACTGAAAGAGAAGAGAAAGAGGTAGGGTAGAACTGACAGATAAGAGAGAGAAGTAGGGTAGAACTGACAGAGAAGAGAGAGAGGTAGGGTAGAACTGACAGATAAGAGAGAGAAGTAGGGTAGAACTGACAGAGAAGAGAGAGAGGTAGGGTAGAACTGACAGAGAAGAGAGAGAGGTAGGGTAGAACTGAAAGAGAAGAGAAAGAGGTAGGGTAGAACTGACAGATAAGAGAGAGAAGTAGGGTAGAACTGACAGAGAAGAGAGAAATGTAGGGTAGAACTGACAGAGAAGAGAGAGAGGTAGGGTATAACTGACAGAGAAGAGAGAAAGGTAGGGTAGAACTGTCAGAGAAGAGAAAGAGGTAGGGTAGAACTGACAGAGAAGAGAGAGAGGTAGGGTATAATTGACAGAGAAGAGAGAGAGGTAGGGTAGAACTGACAGAGAAGAGAGAGAGTTAGGTAGAACTGACAGAGAAGAGAGAGAGTTGGGGTAGAACTGACAGAGAAGAGAGAGAGGTAGGGTAGAACTGACAGAGAAGATAGAGGTAGGGTAGAACTGACAGAGAAGAGAGAGGTAGGGTAGAACTGTCAGAGAAGAGAGAGAGGTAGGGTAGAACTGACAGAGAAGAGAGAGAGGTAGGGTAGAACTGTCAGAGAAGAGAGAGAGGTAGGGTAGAACTGACTGAGAAGAGAGAGAGTTGGGGTAGAACTGACAGAGAAGAGAAAGAGGTAGGGTAGAACTGACAGAGAAGAGAGAGAGTTAGGGTAGAACTGACAGAGAAGAGAGAGGTAGGGTAGAACTGTCAGAGAAGAGAGAGAGGTAGGGTAGAACTGACAGAGAAGAGAGAGAGTTGGGGTAGAACTGACAGAGAAGAGAGAGAGGTAGGGTAGAACTGACAGAGAAGAGAGAGAGGTAGGGTAGAACTGACAGAGAAGATAGAGAGTTGGGGTAGAACTGACAGAGAAGAGAGAGAGGTAGGGTAGAACTGACAGAGAAGAGAGAGAGGTAGGGTAGAACTGACAGAGAAGAGAGAGAGGTAGGGTAGAACTGACAGAGAAGAGAGAGAGTTGGGGTAGAACTGACAGAGAAGAGAGAGAGGTAGGGTAGAACTGACAGAGAAGAGAGAGAGTTAGGTAGAACTGACAGAGAAGAGAGAGGTAGGGTAGAACTGTCAGAGAAGAGAGAGAGGTAGGGTAGAACTGACAGAGAAGAGAGAGAGTTGGGGTAGAACTGACAGAGAAGAGAGAGAGGTAGGGTAGAACTGAAAGAGAAGAGAGAGAGTTGGGGTAGAACTGACAGAGAAGAGAGAGAGTTGGGCTAGAACTGACAGAGAAGAGAGAGAGTTGGGCTAGAACTGACAGAGAAGAGAGAGAGGTAGGGTAGAACTGAAAGAGAAGAGAAAGAGGTAGGGTAGAACTGACAGATAAGAGAGAGAAGTAGGGTAGAACTGACAGAGAAGAGAGAGAGGTAGGGTAGAACTGACAGATAAGAGAGAGAAGTAGGGTAGAACTGACAGAGAAGAGAGAGAGGTAGGGTAGAACTGACAGAGAAGAGAGAGAGGTAGGGTAGAACTGAAAGAGAAGAGAAAGAGGTAGGGTAGAACTGACAGATAAGAGAGAGAAGTAGGGTAGAACTGACAGAGAAGAGAGAAATGTAGGGTAGAACTGACAGAGAAGAGAGAGAGGTAGGGTATAACTGACAGAGAAGAGAGAAAGGTAGGGTAGAACTGTCAGAGAAGAGAAAGAGGTAGGGTAGAACTGACAGAGAAGAGAGAGAGGTAGGGTAGAACTGACAGAGAAGAGAGAGAGGTAGGGTAGAACTGACAGAGAAGAGAGAGAGGTAGGGTAGAACTGACAGAGAAGATAGAGAGTTGGGGTAGAACTGACAGAGAAGAGAGAGAGGTAGGGTAGAACTGACAGAGAAGAGAGAGAGTTGGGGTAGAACTGACAGAGAAGAGAGAGAGGTAGGGTAGAACTGACAGAGAAGAGAGAGAGGTAGGGTAGAACTGACAGAGAAGATAGAGAGTTGGGGTAGAACTGACAGAGAAGAGAGAGAGGTAGGGTAGAACTGACAGAGAAGATAGAGGTAGGGTAGAACTGACAGAGAAGAGAGAGGTAGGGTAGAACTGTCAGAGAAGAGAGAGGTAGGGTAGAACTGACAGAGAAGAGAGAGAGGTAGGGTAGAACTGACAGAGAAGATAGAGGTAGGGTAGAACTGACAGAGAAGAGAGAGGTAGGGTAGAACTGTCAGAGAAGAGAGAGAGGTAGGGTAGAACTGACAGAGAAGAGAGAGAGTTGGGGTAGAACTGACAGAGAAGAGAGAGAGGTAGGGTAGAACTGACAGAGAAGAGAGAGAGTTGGGGTAGAACTGACAGAGAAGAGAGAGGTAGGGTAGAACTGTCAGAGAAGAGAGAGAGGTAGGGTAGAACTGACAGAGAAGAGAGAGAGTTGGGGTAGAACTGACAGAGAAGAGAGAGAGGTAGGGTAGAACTGACAGAGAAGAGAGAGAGGTAGGGTAGAACTGACAGAGAAGAGAGAGAGTTGGGGTAGAACTGACAGAGAAGAGAGAGAGGTAGGGTAGAACTGACAGAGAAGAGAGAGAGTTGGGGTAGAACTGACAGAGAAGAGAGAGGTAGGGTAGAACTGTCAGAGAAGAGAGAGAGGTAGGGTAGAACTGACAGAGAAGAGAGAGAGTTGGGGTAGAACTGACAGAGAAGAGAGAGAGGTAGGGTAGAACTGACAGAGAAGAGAGAGAGGTAGGGTAGAACTGACAGAGAAGAGAGAGAGTTGGGGTAGAACTGACAGAGAAGAGAGAGAGGTAGGGTAGAACTGACAGAGAAGAGAGAGAGGTAGGGTAGAACTGACAGAGAAGAGAGAGAGGTAGGGTAGAACTGACAGAGAAGAGAGAGAGTTGGGGTAGAACTGACAGAGAAGAGAGAGAGGTAGGGTAGAACTGACAGAGAAGAGAGAGAGGGGTAGAACTGACAGAGAAGAGAGAGGTAGGGTAGAACTGTCAGAGAAGAGAGAGAGGTAGAGTAGAACTGACAGAGAAGAGAGAGAGTTGGGGTAGAACTGACAGAGAAGAGAGAGAGGTAGGGTAGAACTGAAAGAGAAGAGAGAGAGTTGGGGTAGAACTGACAGAGAAGAGAGAGAGTTGGGCTAGAACTGACAGAGAAGAGAGAGAGTTGGGCTAGAACTGACAGAGAAGAGAGAGAGGTAGGGTAGAACTGAAAGAGAAGAGAAAGAGGTAGGGTAGAACTGACAGATAAGAGAGAGAAGTTGGGGTAGAACTGACAGAGAAGAGAGAGAGGTAGGGTAGAACTGACAGATAAGAGAGAGAAGTAGGGTAGAACTGACAGAGAAGAGAGAGAGGTAGGGTAGAACTGACAGAGAAGAGAGAGAGGTAGGGTAGAACTGAAAGAGAAGAGAAAGAGGTAGGGTAGAACTGACAGATAAGAGAGAGAAGTAGGGTAGAACTGACAGAGAAGAGAGAAATGTAGGGTAGAACTGACAGAGAAGAGAGAGAGGTAGGGTATAACTGACAGAGAAGAGAGAAAGGTAGGGTAGAACTGTCAGAGAAGAGAAAGAGGTAGGGTAGAACTGACAGAGAAGAGAGAGAGGTAGGGTATAATTGACAGAGAAGAGAGAGAGGTAGGGTAGAACTGACAGAGAAGAGAGAGAGTTAGGGTAGAACTGACAGAGAAGAGAGAGAGTTGGGGTAGAACTGACAGAGAAGAGAGAGAGGTAGGGTAGAACTGACAGAGAAGATAGAGGTAGGGTAGAACTGACAGAGAAGAGAGAGGTAGGGTAGAACTGTCAGAGAAGAGAGAGAGGTAGGGTAGAACTGACAGAGAAGAGAGAGAGGTAGGGTAGAACTGTCAGAGAAGAGAGAGAGGTAGGGTAGAACTGACTGAGAAGAGAGAGAGTTGGGGTAGAACTGACAGAGAAGAGAAAGAGGTAGGGTAGAACTGACAGAGAAGAGAGAGAGTTAGGGTAGAACTGACAGAGAAGAGAGAGGTAGGGTAGAACTGTCAGAGAAGAGAGAGAGGTAGGGTAGAACTGACAGAGAAGAGAGAGAGTTGGGGTAGAACTGACAGAGAAGAGAGAGAGGTAGGGTAGAACTGACAGAGAAGAGAGAGAGGTAGGGTAGAACTGACAGAGAAGAGAGAGAGTTGGGGTAGAACTGACAGAGAAGAGAGAGAGGTAGGGTAGAACTGACAGAGAAGAGAGAGAGGTAGGGTAGAACTGACAGAGAAGAGAGAGAGGTAGGGTAGAACTGACAGAGAAGAGAGAGAGTTGGGGTAGAACTGACAGAGAAGAGAGAGAGGTAGGGTAGAACTGACAGAGAAGAGAGAGAGTTAGGGTAGAACTGACAGAGAAGAGAGAGGTAGGGTAGAACTGTCAGAGAAGAGAGAGAGGTAGGGTAGAACTGACAGAGAAGAGAGAGAGTTGGGGTAGAACTGACAGAGAAGAGAGAGAGGTAGGGTAGAACTGAAAGAGAAGAGAGAGAGTTGGGGTAGAACTGACAGAGAAGAGAGAGAGTTGGGCTAGAACTGACAGAGAAGAGAGAGAGTTGGGCTAGAACTGACAGAGAAGAGAGAGAGGTAGGGTAGAACTGAAAGAGAAGAGAAAGAGGTAGGGTAGAACTGACAGATAAGAGAGAGAAGTAGGGTAGAACTGACAGAGAAGAGAGAGAGGTAGGGTAGAACTGACAGATAAGAGAGAGAAGTAGGGTAGAACTGACAGAGAAGAGAGAGAGGTAGGGTAGAACTGACAGAGAAGAGAGAGAGGTAGGGTAGAACTGAAAGAGAAGAGAAAGAGGTAGGGTAGAACTGACAGATAAGAGAGAGAAGTAGGGTAGAACTGACAGAGAAGAGAGAAATGTAGGGTAGAACTGACAGAGAAGAGAGAGAGGTAGGGTATAACTGACAGAGAAGAGAGAAAGGTAGGGCAGAACTGTCAGAGAAGAGAAAGAGGTAGGGTAGAACTGACAGAGAAGAGAGAGAGGTAGGGTATAATTGACAGAGAAGAGAGAGAGGTAGGGTAGAACTGACAGAGAAGAGAGAGAGTTAGGGTAGAACTGACAGAGAAGAGAGAGAGTTGGGGTAGAACTGACAGAGAAGAGAGAGAGGTAGGGTAGAACTGACAGAGAAGAGAGAGAGGTAGGGTAGAACTGACAGAGAAGAGAGAGAGGTAGGGTAGAACTGACAGAGAAGATAGAGAGTTGGGGTAGAACTGACAGAGAAGAGAGAGAGGTAGGGTAGAACTGACAGAGAAGAGAGAGAGTTGGGGTAGAACTGACAGAGAAGAGAGAGAGGTAGGGTAGAACTGACAGAGAAGAGAGAGAGGTAGGGTAGAACTGACAGAGAAGATAGAGAGTTGGGGTAGAACTGACAGAGAAGAGAGAGAGGTAGGGTAGAACTGACAGAGAAGATAGAGGTAGGGTAGAACTGACAGAGAAGAGAGAGGTAGGGTAGAACTGTCAGAGAAGAGAGAGGTAGGGTAGAACTGACAGAGAAGAGAGAGAGGTAGGGTAGAACTGACAGAGAAGATAGAGGTAGGGTAGAACTGACAGAGAAGAGAGAGGTAGGGTAGAACTGTCAGAGAAGAGAGAGAGGTAGGGTAGAACTGACAGAGAAGAGAGAGAGTTGGGGTAGAACTGACAGAGAAGAGAGAGAGGTAGGGTAGAACTGACAGAGAAGAGAGAGAGTTGGGGTAGAACTGACAGAGAAGAGAGAGGTAGGGTAGAACTGTCAGAGAAGAGAGAGAGGTAGGGTAGAACTGACAGAGAAGAGAGAGAGTTGGGGTAGAACTGACAGAGAAGAGAGAGAGGTAGGGTAGAACTGACAGAGAAGAGAGAGAGGTAGGGTAGAACTGACAGAGAAGAGAGAGAGTTGGGGTAGAACTGACAGAGAAGAGAGAGAGGTAGGGTAGAACTGACAGAGAAGAGAGAGAGTTGGGGTAGAACTGACAGAGAAGAGAGAGTAGGGTAGAACTGTCAGAGAAGAGAGAGAGGTAGGGTAGAACTGACAGAGAAGAGAGAGAGTTGGGGTAGAACTGACAGAGAAGAGAGAGAGGTAGGGTAGAACTGACAGAGAAGAGAGAGAGGTAGGGTAGAACTGACAGAGAAGATAGAGAGTTGGGGTAGAACTGACAGAGAAGAGAGAGAGGTAGGGTAGAACTGACAGAGAAGAGAGAGAGGTAGGGTAGAACTGACAGAGAAGAGAGAGAGGTAGGGTAGAACTGACAGAGAAGAGAGAGAGTTGGGGTAGAACTGACAGAGAAGAGAGAGAGGTAGGGTAGAACTGACAGAGAAGAGAGAGTTAGGGTAGAACTGACAGAGAAGAGAGAGGTAGGGTAGAACTGTCAGAGAAGAGAGAGAGGTAGGGTAGAACTGACAGAGAAGAGAGAGAGTTGGGGTAGAACTGACAGAGAAGAGAGAGAGGTAGGGTAGAACTGAAAGAGAAGAGAGAGAGTTGGGGTAGAACTGACAGAGAAGAGAGAGAGTTGGGCTAGAACTGACAGAGAAGAGAGAGAGTTGGGCTAGAACTGACAGAGAAGAGAGAGAGGTAGGGTAGAACTGAAAGAGAAGAGAAAGAGGTAGGGTAGAACTGACAGATAAGAGAGAGAAGTAGGGTAGAACTGACAGAGAAGAGAGAGAGGTAGGGTAGAACTGACAGATAAGAGAGAGAAGTAGGGTAGAACTGACAGAGAAGAGAGAGAGGTAGGGTAGAACTGACAGAGAAGAGAGAGAGGTAGGGTAGAACTGAAAGAGAAGAGAAAGAGGTAGGGTAGAACTGACAGATAAGAGAGAGAAGTAGGGTAGAACTGACAGAGAAGAGAGAAATGTAGGGTAGAACTGACAGAGAAGAGAGAGAGGTAGGGTATAACTGACAGAGAAGAGAGAAAGGTAGGGTAGAACTGTCAGAGAAGAGAAAGAGGTAGGGTAGAACTGACAGAGAAGAGAGAGAGGTAGGGTATAATTGACAGAGAAGAGAGAGAGGTAGGGTAGAACTGACAGAGAAGAGAGAGAGTTAGGTAGAACTGACAGAGAAGAGAGAGAGTTGGGGTAGAACTGACAGAGAAGAGAGAGAAGGGTAGAACTGACAGAGAAGAGAGAGAGGTAGGGTAGAACTGACAGAGAAGAGAGAGAGGTAGGGTAGAACTGACAGAGAAGATAGAGAGTTGGGGTAGAACTGACAGAGAAGAGAGAGAGGTAGAACTGACAGAGAAGAGAGAGAGTTGGGGTAGAACTGACAGAGAAGAGAGAGAGGTAGGGTAGAACTGACAGAGAAGAGAGAGAGGTGGGGTAGAACTGACAGAGAAGAGAGAGAGTTGGGGTAGAACTGACAGAGAAGAGAGAGAGGTAGGGTAGAACTGACAGAGAAGATAGAGGTAGGGTAGAACTGACAGAGAAGAGAGAGGTAGGGTAGAACTGTCAGAGAAGAGAGAGGTAGGGTAGAACTGACAGAGAAGAGAGAGAGGTAGGGTAGAACTGACAGAGAAGATAGAGGTAGAGAACTGACAGAGAAGAGAGAGGTAGGGTAGAACTGTCAGAGAAGAGAGAGAGGTAGGGTAGAACTGACAGAGAAGAGAGAGAGTTGGGGTAGAACTGACAGAGAAGAGAGAGAGTTGGGCTAGAACTGACAGAGAAGAGAGAGAGGTAGGGTAGAACTGAAAGAGAAGAGAAAGAGGTAGGGTAGAACTGACAGATAAGAGAGAGAAGTAGGGTAGAACTGACAGAGAAGAGAGAGAGGTAGGGTAGAACTGACAGATAAGAGAGAGAAGTAGGGTAGAACTGACAGAGAAGAGAGAGAGGTAGGGTAGAACTGACAGAGAAGAGAGAGAGGTAGGGTAGAACTGAAAGAGAAGAGAAAGAGGTAGGGTAGAACTGACAGATAAGAGAGAGAGGTAGGGTAGAACTGACAGAGAAGAGAGAGAGGTAGGGTAGAACTGACAGAGAAGAGAGAAAGGTGGGGTAGAACTGTCAGAGAAGAGAGAGAGGTAGGGTAGAACTGACAGAGAAGAGAGAGAGGTAGGGTAGAACTGACAGAGAAGAGAGAGAGGTAGAGTAGAACTGACAGAGAAGAGAGAGAAGTAAGGTAGAACTGTCAGAGAGGAGAGAGAGGTAGGGTAGAACTGTCAGAGAAGAGAGAGGGGGGGGTAGAACTGACAGAGAAGAGAGAGAGGTAGGGTAGAACTGTCAGAGAAGAGAGAGCCAGAGAGCAGTTAGGAGCTATCCCCATGAACATTTGGTCATTGTGAGGACGGTTGAGCAGTCATCTAGACTGAGATGTACTACTGTATATTTATACCCTAGCAGGATACAGTACAT
Organism: Oncorhynchus tshawytscha; assembly: GCF_018296145.1. Lineage (NCBI taxonomy): Eukaryota > Metazoa > Chordata > Actinopteri > Salmoniformes > Salmonidae > Oncorhynchus > Oncorhynchus tshawytscha. The sequence continues at coordinate 38,388,245 of NC_056439.1, read as the reverse complement.
GCCTGAGTGACACGAGCAGATCATTCCACCGACACAGACTAAGTGTTTGACCACCATTCTGTCCCAGACAGGTGATCTACTAGGCTATAGAGAATACCAGTATGACTGGAATATCAAAATATCAAGACAACACAGTAGCTCAAGGAAGGCTTTCAAATGTTACTGTTAAAATACACTCGGCCTACACCGCTCATGTCCACTCATCTACTGTAGAACAACTCTTATTGTCCCCCACAATGAAATCTGGGAGGGGACTGTGTATCTGTCTCCGTTTGTTTGTGCTTTAGTCACACGCGATATCTCAGATAGGACTGGGTCAATGTTGATGAAACTTAGATGAATGATGCGTCTTGCTATAAAGATCCAGCATTTACAAAATGACACTGATTGGTCCAAAGCAAGGGGAGGCGCTGCACCATTCATGGGGGACGACATGTTTACTGATACCTTGTTTTCCAATCTTTACCCACAAAGCCCTGGTTTGAATCTGAATTTCAGTGTCGCCCTCAAACTGGTTTTGGCTCGTTTGGCCTGTACTGCTGCCTCATCAACTACAGATTTAAAGACTTGGCCACTCTCACTAACACTCAGTTTAACACTCACTCAGACCATGAGTTAGACACAGTGAGTGTTAAACTGTGTGTTAAACTGTGGGACAAACAGGGCTAAAACATTTTCTTGTCACTAGTGTGACCACAGTCCAACATGTAATCAACCTCCCATCCAAAACTGGTCTCACTGTGCTCGAGACTGGAGTCACACACAAAGATAAAAATACAACACTATAAAGACTAACACTGAATCTCAGTCAAATTGGTTGCTGCGATTTCTGAGAAGAATGTGTGGTTTAGCTTCATGCACTTAACCAGAGCACTTTTTAAGGACTTTCAGCAGGGAGTGAGTGTGCAATATCCAGGGCTGGTGATTGACTGTCTGGCTGGGATTCAAGCCTTGTTTCGTGGGAGAGGAGAGCAGAGCAGAGAGCTGCAGAGCGGAGTATCTCTCAGAGTATTTCAGCTCACTGAGTAGAGGAGAGGAGAGAGGAGAAGAGAAGAGAAGAGAGGAGAGGAGAGGAGAGCAGAGCAGAGCACAGAGCTGCAGAGCGGAGTATCTCTCAGAGTATTTCAGCTCACTGAGCAGAGGAGAGGAGAGGAGAGAGAGAGTGAGATAAAGTGTGAGAGAAGAGTGAGGAGAGGAGAGAGCACAGAGTGAGTATCTCTCAGAGTATTTCAGCTCAGTAGAGAGGAGAGGAGAGAGGAGAAGAGAAGAGGAGAGAGAGAGGAGAGAGGAGAGAGAGTAGAAGAGAGAGTGAGAGAGAGAGAGGAGAGGGTGAGAGAGGAGAGAGAGGAGAGAGAGGAGAGAGGAGAGGAGAGAGAGAGGAGAGGAGAGGAGAGAGAGTGAGAGGAGAGACAGTGCAGCAGAGCAGAGCACAGAGCTGAGAGGGAGTATCTCTCAGAGTATTTCAGCTCACTGAGCAGAGGGTGAGAGAGAGAGTGAGAGAGAGGGAGAGAGAGTGTGAGAGAGTGTGAGGGTGAGAGAGAGGGAGAGAGAGTGAGAGAGAGTGTGAGAGGGTGAGAGAGAGTGAGAGAGAGTGAGAGAGAGGGAGAGAGTGTGAGAGAGTGAGAGAGAGGGTGAGAGAGAGTGAGAGAGTGTGAGAGAGGGTGAGAGAGTGTGAGAGAGTGGGTGAGAGAGAGTGAGAGAGTGTGAGAGAGCGAACGAGAGAGATAATAATAAAAAATTCACACTGCATCTTCCATTCCCTCCTTCCATATTTTCTTTGAGCAGATCACTGATATGTCATAATCAGATGGTTAATTAGCTACAATGGGTAAATACAATATTCAGATAAGTCCTTGAGTGAATTTTTAAAACTTTTTTACCTTTATTTAACCAGGCAAGTCAGTTAAGAAAAAATTCTTATTTTCAATGACGGCCTAGGTACAGTGGGTTAACTGCCTGTTCAGGGGCAGAACAACAGATTTGTATCTTGTCAGCTCGGGGGTTTGAACTTGCAACCTTCCGGTTACTAGTCCAACGCTCTAACCACTAGGCTACCCTGGCACCCCACTCACTCAGACCATGACAAATATTGACAACTGTCTGTCTGTCTGTCTGTCTGTGGCAAGCAATAGGCCCCAGTCTATAAGATGTCAGTGTATTTTGCTAATGTATTCTGCTTTCATCATCAATGGAAAAGAGAGCTCACTAATCCTCCCTCTACCACTCTACACAGATTATACCCCACTTCATCAGAGAAAGGGAGAGAGAGGACAGGGAGAGAGAGAGAGAGAGAGAAAGAGAGGACAGAGAAAAAGAGAGAGAGAGAGAGAGAGAGAGAGAGAGAACGAGAGGACAGAGAGAGAGAGAGAGAACGAGAGACAGGGGACAGAAAGAGAGAGAGAAAGTCTGACGAAGGGTAAAGAGTCAGGGATGGAAAGCAGGAAAAACTCTATTGAAAATGGATGCCTGCCTGACCACCAGCCCTCCTTCCCTCCCGTCCTATCTTCTGTGCCTGGTCCTCTCTCATCACTCTTCCGTCTCTTCCTGCCATCCCTGGGTGACATCTCCAGTCATCCGGCAATCCTGCCCCGCCTGGCTCTGCCTCTTTCTGTCATAACCTATAGGCCTGCCACCCACTGAGCCCTGTCCCCACACATAACACTCCCACTTACGCTCCATCACTTATTGATTAGCAGGCCCAGCTCACCAGAATTCCCAGTGTGTGTGTGTGTGTGTGTGTGTGTGTGTGTGTGTGTGTGTGTGTGTGTGTGTGTGTGTGTGTGTGTGTGTGTGTGTGTGTGTGTGTATGTGTGTGTGTGTGTTGTGATGTGCCTGTGGTTGCATCTGGCCATCTCAAACACATTCAGCCTGTCTCCTCACAGTGGATGATGCTCAGCTCTATGCTCTAAATATGGATCGATTGGAGGCGCTCTCTTTGTTATAAGAACAGACACAAGCCAATGTTCAACAGTGCTAGGAGATACAACAGGCATGAGCATAGAATTCTCCTTACCCTTCCACCTCCACTCCCTTCTCCCCTCTTCCTCTCCTCTCCTACCCTATCCCTCACTCCTCTCCTCAGCCAGGCAGTCTGCTGAGCTCCAGAGGTAGTAAGGGGCCATATAAGTTACTGGCCCAGTGAGAGGCCCTGTGTTGGTCTGTCTGTGTTTTATGAGGGAACAATAAAGCCATACAGTGCCAGTTTTGTGTTCGAGACCACCTAACGAGAGACCGTTTCAAGACCAAGACCGGACCAAATTCAGTCCGATTCAAGACCAAGACCAGACCAAATTCAGTCCGATTCAAGACCAAGACCAGAGTGGGTTCAAGACCGAGTCAAGACCGAGACCGGGAGGGGGACAAGGGGTTTGAGACCGAGTCAAGACCGAGACCGGCAGGGGGACAAGGGGTTCGAGACCGAGTCAAGACCAAGACCAGAAATATGCGAGTCCAATTCAAGACCATGATTGTAATTTTGTCAACTCACGACCATAATAAGAGATGAAGGTCCAGTATTTATGTGTTCACATTTCAGAACAACATCTGGATTCTTTAGAAATTCAGAATAGTGAAAAAATACATGCTGGATTGACTGACCTTCATGTTTCTCCTTATCTGAGCTGTTCTTTCCATAATATGGACTTGGTATTTTACCAAATAGGGGCTATCTTCTGTATACCACCCCTACCTTGTCACAACACATTAAGAAGGAAATAAATTCCACAATTTAACTTTTTGATTTGATTTAATAAGGCACTCCTGTTAATTTAAATGCATTCCATGTGACTACCTTAGGATGCTGGTTGAGAGAATGCCAAGAGTGTGCAAAGCTGTCATCAAGGCAAAGGGTGGCTACTTTGAAGAATCTCAAATATAAAATATATTTTGATTTGTTTAACAATTTTTTGCTTACTACATGATTCCATATGTGTTATGTCATAGTTGTGATGTCTTCACTATTATTCTACAATGTAGAAAATAGAAAAATAAAGAAAAACCCTTGAATGAGTAGGTGTGTCCAAACCTTTGGCTGGTACTGTAAATCTAGCTAGCTAAGTCAGCCATTGGCTAGGCCATCAGAAGCTAGATGAAGGCATCTGCCATTCAACTATAGTAGGGCAACATTTTGGAGTGACAATGGAATCAACCAATCACATTTTGACTTAATGGGTGGGACTGTTTTTACAGAAACGTATGAAACGTCTGCCTTCTTGAAGGGCACAGGCCACTGCGCAATAGCGAGCATTTGTTTTCCCATGGTCTAGCTAGCTATCGTTTGTTTTTTGGCTAGTTTGAGGCTGCAGCAGCTGTTATCATAGAGGATGCTGTTGCTCATTTGTTAGCTTCTCACTTTTCAACAATAACTTTCAACAAGGAGTTAAGTTTCAAATTATAATCATCTGGTGGTCGAACTGTGTTTTTTATTGCAGCGGGCTTGCTGTTGTTAGCCATCTCTTTGAAAATAACTTATGTATACAAAAGTATGTGGACAACCCTTCAAATTAGTGGATTCTGCTATTTCAGCCAACTCCATTGTTGACAAATGTATAAAATCAATCACACAGGCATGCAATATCCATAGCCAAACATTGGCAGTAGAATGGCTTTACTGAAAAGCTCAGTGACTTTCAACGTGAGACCGTCATAGGATGCCACCTTTCCAACAAGTCAGTTCGCCAAATTTCTGCCCTGATAGAGCTGCCTTGGTTGCAACACTCATTACCGAGTTCCAAACTACCTCTGGAAGCAACGTCAGCACAAGAACTGTTCGTCGGGAGCTTCATAAAATTGGTTTCCATGGCCGAGCAGCCACACACAGTCCTAAGATCACCATGTGTCATGCCAAGTGTCAGCTGGAGTGGTGTAAAGCTCGCTGCCATTGGACTCTGGAGCAGTGGAAATGCGTTCTCTGGAGTGATGAATCACGCTTCACCATCTGGGAGTCCGACGGACTGGGGAAGGCCCTTTCCTGTTTCAGCATGGCAATGCTCCCGTGCATAAAGCAAGGTCCATACAGAAATGGTTTGCTGAGATCGGTGTGGAAGAACTTGACTGGCCTGCACAGAACCCTGAACCCCATCAAACACCTTTGGGATGAATTGGAAAGCCAACTGTGAGCCAGGCCTAATTGCCCAACATCAATGTTCGACCTCACTAATGCCCTTGTGGTTGAATGGAAGCAAGTCCCCGCAGCAATGTTCCAACATCCAGTGGAAAGCCTTCCCAGAAGAGTGGAGGCTGTTAAAGCAGCAAAGGGGGGGACCAACTCCATTTTTTATGCCCGTGAATTTGGAAAGAGATGTTTGACGAGCAGGTGTCCACATACTTTTGGTCATGTAGTGTACTGTATGTGTGTGAAACATTGTTGCACATTGTAATGTGGAACTGAATGTATTTTAGCAATATTAAATCTGATTCAAATCTGTTCATATACACCCCCAGGAAGAATATGACACTTAAAAAGAAATTATGACAAGTGAGCACTTTTATAAATTCTTAGAATGTTTGGGAAATACATATTCTAGGGTATTTTATAGTAATATAGAGTGGGAAAGTAGCCTGCGATCAGACAATTAATAGACACTGCAGTAAATAAAACCAAATAAAAACATCTGTCTTGTCCAGGACTGGAGTCTACACAGACCGGTGCGCTATAGCCAATCAGAGCTACAGTAGGCCTTTATAAAAACAATCCATTTGCCACACAGGCAGGCCATCATTCACTTTGAACTGAACTGTGTGTTTACAGGCAGTTTGGCCTGCCATCATTCACTTTGAACTGGACTGTGTGTTTGCAGACATTTGCAACAGACTAACTTTAGATCAATAGAACACATTCGCCAAAAGCCACAAAACACACCTGAATGGATTTCTACAAATATGTAAACACCACGTGAGTCCACTTAAATTTGCGAACTTTACAGTCCTATTGATAACAACCATGAAAAGGTAGGCTCTCTCTCCCTCAGTGACGCACGGCAACAACAAGATCAACAATGAATACTAGGCAGAGCAAGATGAGCTAAATTCTAACGAAGGAGCATTAAGATAAACTCTCTCAAACTTTTACAACTAGTTGGCCTTCTAAATTGCACTATCAGCCTCCTCCTTCTGCAGCTTGCCTGTCAATGCATGATTGTCCCAACCAAGCAATCACGCTAACTGGCTAAAGTTGGCTAGCTTGCTAGCTAGCTACTTCCAAACACAAATGAGAGAATGCCATACTCTGACCATTTTACTCGCCATAGGAGAGCTTTTTTTGTCTGTTTACATGTTATCTAGAGCGTTCTTGACTATTACTTTTTTACCTACGTTTACTGACACCGGACATATTCAACGGGTGTTGCGCGTTCCTAAATTCATCAGTTGTTCTGCGCTCTGGCACACTCAAGATGAGAGCCAGAGTGAATTTGCGAACGCAAGAGATTTGCTAATTGGATAACAGTCATTCAAGTTCTCTCTACCTAACCAAATGAGCCACCGAAAAGTCTGTCACTGACCCAGTCCTCCAATGACATGACATCCTCCTAGCAGCTAGCTAGCTATCTTGCAAATGTTTGGCTCCTTGTTTTTAGCTTGCTACATAAATAGACATGTTAGCCTATTATCCAGGTTATGACTGACCTGTGATCATTGCGCTTGCTAGTTTGATTGTATTGACATTACCAGCCTTAGTTACATTAGTCCGTTTTTGTCCAGAATACTGAGTCTTTGAAACACAGTACATCCCGAATGTAGGCAGCAAACAATGTACCAGGCCAGCTGGGATTTACACATTTTTTGGACTACCAAGAAATGTATTGGTGAATTATATGAATCATGCATTGAACAGCAGCCATCTATTCTACCAACAATGCCTTATTGTACGTCATGGAACGTTGAGTCAAATGGAACCTATTTTTAAAACCTCTTAGAAAGTTAGTTTTGTAGCATAAACTGGGAACTGAGAGATTTTTTTTACTGATATTATGATTGTTTGTTTGTTTCATATCTGCAAAGTAGTTAAAACGCTGTCAGTTCCACTTTACACTTTAGGTCACCGGTTACTTGGTGTGCTAAAGGTGAATTGTTTTTTGCAATGGGAAGTAATAGTTGTACATTTTGATTGGGAAATGGTTGTGTTTTTGTAAACTTATGATTGGGACCTACTGGCTTATTATGTCAGAGTTTATGGACTGCTTATCCTTTAACATCATGCTGTGTGTGACTGCTGTCTTTCCATCTGCCCTCTGTAGTGGTGTAGTGGTACCTGGAGAAGTGGGTATACTCACATTTTGCCAAAAGGCTGGCCCACTCTCAAAATCACACTTTAAAAAAAATAGAATGGTCTAAGTCCACAACAATGCTTTGACCACATTAATCTGATTGGGTGGGCCTGTCAGGGCCTGGCTCCCCAGTGGGTGGGCCTCTATCCACCCAGGCCCATCCATGTCTACGCCCCTGATGGAAACAGCACATGATGACAATTGTGCATCACAAATAGCAACTAACCAACACTTCAGACTAAGCTTTTTCAATACCTGATTTGCATAACCATTGTTGCCTTAGTTAGCATTTACTGTTGAAATGTCTTTCCTCCCTACCGGCTACCGATGTCATTCTTCTGTGAGCTGCTCCATTCCAAAACCAGCTGAGAGCTGTACACTCTTCTTACTGCCTGCAGATGATATTCCACTGGAACTAGGCTGTGTGTGCTGCGCACATGTGCATATATTTCACATGCTTTGCAATTGTGTAGGCTACTTTGTGCATGATTTCTCTATTGTACTACATAATTGATAAGTCGTACTGTATATCTCCACTACTCTACTTTGATACGCATCAGTAGGGATTAAGAAGTGAGTATACCCCATGCCCACTGAAAATACAGTGAGTATACCCCATGCCCACTGAAAATACAGTGAGTATACCCCATGCCCACTGAAAATACAGTGAGTATACCCCATGCCCACTGAAAATAAAGTGAGTATACCCCATGCCCACTGAAAATACAGTGAGTATACCCCATGCCCACTGAAAATACAGTGAGTATACCCCATGCCCACTGAAAATAAAGTGAGTATACCCCATGCCCACTGAAAATAAAGTGAGTATACCCCATGCCCACTGAAAATACAGTGAGTATACCCCATGCCCACTGAAAATAAAGTGAGTATACCCCATGCCCACTGAAAATAAAGTGAGTATACCCCATGCCCACTGAAAATACAGTGAGTATACCCCATGCCCACTGAAAATAAAGTGAGTATACCCCATGCCCACTGAAAATAAAGTGGGTATATGGTTTATACCTGTGTATACCCTCCACTACACCAATGGGCCTTTGTATTTTACAAAAAGTGCCCTCTCCTACATGAGTGTCTGGTATTACAGTTCCTGTCCTTTCAGAATCACCAACCTGTCACACACTGAAGGTCCTATAGGTTCACACACTGAAGGTCCTATAGGTTCACACGCTGAAGGTCCTATAGGTTCACACACTGAAGGTCCTATAGGTTCACACTGAAGGCCTATAGGTTCACACACTGAAGGCCTATAGGTTCACACACTGAAGGCCCATAGGTTCACCACTGAAGGCCTATAGGTTCACCACTGAAGGCCCATAGGTTCACCACTGAAGGCCTACAGGTTCACCACTGAAGGCCCATAGGTTCACCACTGAAGGCCTTATAGGTTCACCACTGAAGGCCTATAGGTTCACCACTGAAGGCCTATAGGTTCACCACTGAAGGCCTATAGGTTCACCACTGAAGGCCTATAGGTTCACCACTGAAGGCCTATAGGTTCACCACTGAAGGCCTATTGGTTCACCACTGAAGGCCTATAAGTTCACCACTGAAGGCCTATAGGTTCACCACTGAAGGCCTATAGGTTCACCACTGCACACCATGTCTATAATAGATATTAAGATATTAATGTTTCAAGAAAGGAGTGTATATATTTGGTCTGGCGACATGGTTTTATGCACTTACAGAAGAAAAGCTGATAATTATGATTTTTTTTACTCCGCTGGTCTCAGGAAGAAATTATGAGACCTCACTGTCCGAGACCTCGTCAAGACCGAGTCCAAATGTAACTGACACTCAATATGTGGTCTCAAGACCAGTCTCGAGACCAGTCTCAAGACCAGTCTCGAGTACTACAACACTGCACGGCACCCAACCTGCCCACTCTGCCCCAGCAGGAGACAAATAGGTGATCTAACACAGGCCCTCTGTCTCAGCACTGACCCCAGCCTGAGAAGGGGAGGAGAGAGAGAGACAGAATAAGAGATGAGAGAGAAAAAGCGAGAAAGAAGAGGGTGTGGGCGTGGATGAGAAGAAGAGAGGAGGAGGCAGAGAGAGAGTGAGAGAGAGGCTCTCCTGTTTGCCCTCCCTGGGCCATGCTGTTTGAGGCAGCAGTCGTTTATGAATTCTCCTTGCAGCGCAACGGCGTGTCGCGGCGAGGAGTGCGCTCCACATCAGAGCGCTCAAGGACGGACCCTTTTAAAAAGCCATTGAGTGAAGCCTGGGCTGAGAGTGTGCTGTGTAGGCCGGGACAGTAATGATGTATCAGATTATTACTGCGGCTGACAAGATGGATAGGGGACTAGGACCCCGCTCCCAGCTTCATTACCACAGACGTGTTTTCACTGAGACCCCTGCTCTGAGGACACGCGCGCACACACACACACACAGAGACACAAACACACACACACACTACGTACAGACACATACACACACATGGGCATCCATAAAAACACACACACCTATCACAGGCCTGGAGATGCATACACAAACGGACACACACAGACAGACACAACAGTACATTCTAACCCTGGTGAAATCACTGGGAAATAGTCTCCATAACATACAGACGTACACACACACACAGTTGTACATCAACCCCGTGCATGACCTTTCCCCAACACCCATGTGTGTGAGACAGGAGTTAGAGAGCAATAGTAATCATTTTCTTTATGACCACTATAGTTTCTGGACGTTTCAAAGCACATATCTGACCTAATCTGATTTGTAAAAATCTATTAATAAGAATTGTTGATGCAGTAAGCAGAATAAATACATTTACAACAGCATTATAAACACACATGAATGAATAGAGTAGCTGAGATACTTTATCTCTTTGGTGTAAGAGTTTTTGAAATCCACTGAATTATAAACATAGTTTTGCAAAGCATTAAGGTTGACAATAGCTTTGTTGGGGTAATCTTAAAATAATGTATTCGCCTCTCAATGCTGACGCAAAAGGAACGCGTTTGGGGAGCACATGTATATTTGCAGGGCTATCTGGAATGAAAAGAGAGGAGAGTGAGATTAAGAAAGGAAGGGGGATCAGTCATGGAAAGCACTGGAGAGTTTTGGGACGTCTCCAAGACTTTCATCATCTTTGATGTTGATTTTCAAAAGCCATTATCATGCCCATATCATTATCTCTCTCCTCTTCTATCCTCTCCTCCGCTGATCAATGAGCGAGGGAGTAATGAGGGAATCTCTCTCTCTTCAATTGTACTTGTTGTTCTCTCCACTCTTCAAGCGGGCACAGCCCCTGGTCATGGAGCCCGGCCAGATGCCCCGTCTGCTGCCCTTCTTTGACTCCTGGCCTGTTTGTCAGACAAAGCCAGCTATGGGCAGAGCTCACACATTGTCACACACGGCAACGGGCGTGCACACGAACACACAAACGCATGCACACACACAGTCACCAACAACAAATTTCACACATATACACACCAACACTAATATAAACACTAATGGCTGGCTCGTCATAAACCAGAAATAACTTCCTACTAAGAGAGGGAACGCATTTCTGAAGGGGAAAAGGTTCAATTACTATGTCAGTTTGTCTCCTTCACTGCAGCCGAAGTGAGTAAGACATTTAAACGTGTTAACCCTCGCAAGGCTGCAGGCCCAGACGGCATCCCCAGCCGCGCCCTCAGAGCATGCGCAGACCAGCTGGCCGGTGTGTTTACGGACATATTCAATCAATCCCTATACCAGTCTGCTGTTCCCACATGCTTCAAGAGGGCCACCATTGTTCCTGTTCCCAAGAAAGCTAAGGTAACTGAGCTAAACGACTACCGCCCCGTAGCACTCACTTCCGTCATCATGAAGTGCTTTGAGAGACTAGTCAAGGACCATATCACCTCCACCCTACCTGACACCCTAGACCCACTCCAATTTGCTTACCGCCCAAATAGGTCCACAGACGATGCAATCTGAACCACACTGCACACTGCCCTAACCCATCTGGACAAGAGGAATACCTATGTGAGAATGCTGTTCATCGACTACAGCTCGGCATTCAACACCATAGTACCCTCCAAGCTCGTCATCAAGCTCGAGACCCTGGGTCTCGACCCCGCCCTGTGCAACTGGGTTCTGGACTTCCTGACGGGCCGCCCCCAGGTGGTGAGGGTAGGCAACAACATCTCCTCCCTGCTGATCCTCAACACTGGGGCCCCACAAGGGTGCGTTCTGAGCCCTCTCCTGTACTCCCTGTTCACCCACGACTGCGTGGCCATGCACGCCTCCAACTCAATCATCACGTTTGCGGACGACACAACAGTGGTAGGCTTGATTACCAACAACGACGAGACGGCCTACAGGGAGGAGGTGAGGGCCCTCGGAGTGTGGTGTCAGGAAAATAACCTCACACTCAACGTCAACAAAACTAAGGAGATGATTGTGGACTTCAGGAAACAGCAGAGGGAACACCCCCCCATCCACATCGATGGAACAGTAGTGGAGAGGGTAGCAAGTTTTAAGTTCCTCGGCATACACATCACAGACAAACTGCAGCAGCGCCTCTTCAACCTCAGGAGGCTGAAGAAATTCGGCTTGTCACCAAAAGCACTCACAAACTTCTACAGATGCACAATCGAGAGCATCCTGGCGGGCTGTATCACCGCCTGGTATGGCAACTGCACCGCCCTCAACCGTAAGGCTCTCCAGAGGGTAGTGAGGTCTGCACAACGCATCACCGGGGGCAAACTACCTGCCCTCCAGGACACCTACACCACCCGATGCTACAGGAAGGCCATAAAGATCATCAAGGACATCAACCACCCGAGCCACTGCCTGTTCACCCCGCTGTCATCCAGAAGGCGAGGTCAGTACAGGTGCATCAAAGCTGGGACCGAAAGACTGAAAAACAGCTTCTATCTCAAGGCCATCAGACTGTTAAACAGCCACCACTAACATTGAGTGGCTACTGCCAACACACTGTCAATGACACTGACTCTACTCCAGCCACTTTAATAATGGGAATTGATGGGAAATTATGTAAATATATCACTAGCCACTTTAAACAATGCTACCTTATATAATGTTACTTACCCTACATTATTCATCTCATATGCATACGTAGATACTGTACTCTATATCATCGACTGCATCCTTATGTAATACATGTATCACTAGCCACTTTAACTATGCCACTTGGTTTACATACTCATCTCATATGTATATACTGTACTCGATATCATCTACTGTATCTTGCCTATGCTGCTCTGTACCATCACTCATTCATATATCCTTATGTACATATTCTTTATCCCCTTACACTGTGTATAAGACAGTAGTTTTTTTGGAATTGTTAGTTAGATTACTTGTTCGTTATTACTGCATTGTCGGAACTAGAAGCACAAGCATTTCGCTACACTCGCATTAACATCTGCTAAACATGTGTATGTGACAAATAAAATTTGATTTGATTTGATTTGACAAATAAAATTTGATTTGATTTGAAATATAGAATGCCAGGGCTAAGACCATGACCTCTGTGTAGGAGTCCAAATATCTCAAACATATTAAAGATCAGGAGAACTATGTCAGACATGTCAGAACACAAATTAATCAAGTTAGTCAAGAACAACATGTGAAGGAAAAGTGTATATATGTCAATTAGAGAGAGAGAGAGAGAGAGAGAGAGAGAGAGAGAATTATAGCGAGAGAGAGAGAGAGAAAGAAAGGTATACCGTGTAGAGAGCGGAAGAGAGAAAGTGAGAAACAAAGAGAGAGAGACAGAGAGAAAGAGAGAAAGTGAGAGCGATAAGAGACAGAGATGAAGCAAAAGAGAGAAAGAGGGAAAGAGAAAGAGAGTGTGAAAGAGCGAGAGAGAGTGAAAGAAAGAGGCTAACCAGCAGTACAGTGTAGGGCTGTAAAGCGTATGGATACGTATGGTCACTGCCCAGTGAGTAGAGGTATTATTCTCACACTGGACTCACTAAGAATGACTGGGAACTCAATGTTATCTAATGGGCTGAATGTGACTGACTGAGGGGGAAGGATTCACATCACTTAGAGGGTGACAAGTCCAAAAGGACCCTCTGTGACCCCCTAAACTGATCAGTGGTGAGTGGCCGACATTCATCTCTGTTCCCCTCCTGAGAGACACCCCCTACCCCCAGGATAACGGACCACTGTGGAGACCCTAGACCTCCTCCTTATTATGTAGGCAGTTAGAGTTGCTATGTGGGTCATGTACCCCATTTGCTGTCTCACCTGACAGTCACCAACCCCAACCAACAGAGGGATGCCTTGTGCCCGCTCCCAGGAGCCCAGGGACAGAGACTAGCAGAGGACTTAACCTCACTTTATCTGTACCTACATGTACATATTACCTCAATTACCTTGCGTAACCGGTGCCATCGCACACTGTCTCTGTACCGGAACCCCCTGTATATAGCCTCCACACTGTCTCTGTACCGGAACCCCTGTATATAGCCTCCACACTGTCTCTGTACCGGAACCCCTGTATATAGCCTCCACACTGTCTCTGTACCGGAACCCCTGTATATAGCCTCCACACTGTCTCTGTACCGGAACCCCTGTATATAGCCTCCACACTGTCTCTGTACCGGAACCCCTGTATATAGCCTCCACACTGTCTCTGTACCGGAACCCCTGTATATAGCCTCCACACTGTCTCTGTACCGGAACCCCCTGTATATAGCCTCGCTACTGTTATTTTACTGTTGCTCCTTCATTTTTTGTTGTTGTTAAAACTGCATTGTTGGTTAAGCGCTTGTAAGTAAGCATTTCACTGTACGGTCTACCTACACCTGTTGTATTCGGCGCATGTGACAAGTAACATTTGATTGAATTTGGATTTGATTTTGACACAAAGATGAAACGGCGTGATGGAGAAAAACGCTCAAAGCAAAAGGAAGAATATCATCCGTCCTTTCTACTCCTCTAGTGAAGGAGGAAAGGAGGACCAATTCAATTCAGTTTCAATTGTGCTCTAACCCAATATATGTAACTTTGATTTTCCTCCTAAACCAGAGACCATGCCACTGAGAAAGGCCAACAAACATCTCCTTTTCTCTTCTCCTCTCCTCCTCTCCAGCCAACCTGGGGAAATGGACCAGTGACAGAGAGAGGGGGGGAAAGAGTCTGCCACAGTAAAAATGGGGATGGAGACAATTCAGGAAATGGTGAAAAGTATTCCCAGTGTAGCATTGACAGTGTTGGACAAAGGGACATATATACGGAAGGCCAGTCAATCACCCAGGGTCAGAGTAGAGAGAATGACATGGCCCTATAGAGAACTAATGGTCCATCAACCACACTGGAGCCACCAACCATGGCTTAGGGTAATGAGGGAGTGAGTATGTGTTTTTGTTATCCTTGTGGGAACCAAAAGTCATCATAAGAATAGTAAAACAAGAATCATTTGTGGGGATATTTCACCGGTCCTCACAAGGAAAAAGGCTATTTTAGGCCTAGGGTTTAGGTCTACGGTTAGAGTTAGGAGTTAAGGTTAGGTCTAGGGTTAGGGTTAGGAGTTAAGATTAGGTCTAGGGTTAGGGGTTAGGAGCTAAGGTTAGGTCTAGGGTTAGGGTTAGGAGTTAAGGTTAGGTCTAGGGTTAGGGTTAGGAGCTAAGGTTAGGTCTAGGAGTTAAGGTTAGGGTTAGGAGTTAAGGTTAGGGTTAGGAGTTAAGGTTAGGTCTAGGGTTAGGGTTAGGAGTTAAGGTTAGGTCTAGGGTTAGGGTTAGGAGTTAAGGTTAGGTCTAGGGTTAGGAGCTAAGGTTAGGTCTAGGGTTAGGAGTTAAGGTTAGGTCTAGGGTTAGGGTTAGGAGTTAAGGTTAGGTCTAGGGTTAGGGTTAGGAGTTAAGGTTAGGTCTAGGGTTAGGGTTAGGAGTTAAGTTTAGGTCTAGGGTTAGGAGTTAAGGTTAGGTCTAGGGTTAGGTCTAGGGTTAGAATTAGGGTTAGGAGTTAG
Source organism: Oncorhynchus tshawytscha (assembly GCF_018296145.1). Lineage (NCBI taxonomy): Eukaryota > Metazoa > Chordata > Actinopteri > Salmoniformes > Salmonidae > Oncorhynchus > Oncorhynchus tshawytscha. The sequence goes on along the minus strand of NC_056439.1, from coordinate 38,373,023 downwards.
GGTTAGGTTTAGGGGTTAAGACATATGCTGTGTGTGTGTGTGTGTGTGTGTGTGTGTGTGTGTGTGTGTGTGTGTGTGTGTGTGTGTGTGTGTGTGTGTGTGTGTGTGCGTGCGTGTGTGTGTGTGTGTGCATGCGTGTGTGTGCATGCGTGTGTGTGTGTGCATGCGTGTGTGTGTGTGTGCATGCGTGTGTGTACTCTCACTATTATTGAGCCCATCCACTGAAGGCAGATAAGGCCTGTATGGAGCTATCAAAGTGACACACTGAACGGGGAATGGAACACAATTAATCTCAAAGACATCCTTCACTGGCTTAGTACTATCACAGGAACCTTTAGTCACACACTGAGGAGGTAGCAGGATGATTCTCTCTCTCGCTCAGTCCTTACAAGGAAAAAGGCTATTTTAGCTTAACTTTTTATGGCTGCAGGGGCAGTATTGAGTAGCTTGGATGAAAAGGTGCCCATTGTAAACGGCCAGCTCCTCACTCTCAGTTGCTAATATATGCATATTATTATTAGTATTGGATAGAAAACACTCTGAAGTTTCTAAAACTGTTTGAATTATATCTGTGAGTATAACAGAACTCAGCAGCATACCATCCTGCATACCATTGCATACCATCCTGCATACCACTGCTGGTTTGCTTCTGAAGCTAAGCAGGGTTGGTCCTGGTCAGTCCCTGGATGGGAGACCAGATGCTGCTGGAAGTGGTGTTGAAGGGCCAGTAGGAGGTACTCTTTCCTCTGGTCTAAAATAATAAAAAATATCCCAATACCCCAGGGCAGTGATTGGGGAACCTGCCCTGTGTAGGGTGCTGTTTTTTGGGTGGGACATTAAACGGGTGTCCTGACTCTCTGAGGTCATTAAAGATCCCTTGGCATTTATTGTAAGAGTAGGGGTGTTAACCCCGGTGTCCTGGCTAAATTCCCAATCTGGCCCTTGAACCATCACGGTCACCTAATAATCCCCAGTTTTACAATTGGCTCATTCATCCCCCTCCTCTCCCCTGTAACTATTCCCCAGGTTGTTGCTGCAAATGAAAATGTGTTCTCAGTCAACTTACCTGGTAAAATAACAGATAAATACATTTAAAAAAATATACCAGGCAAAAACCTGAGAAATTCCACTTCCTGTTTTTTTTCTGGGGGTGGCAGATCTTCAACCAAGCTCTCATTGAAATTACAGCGAGAAACTTCCTACGCCTTCCACTAGATGTCAACAGTCAATAGAACTTTGTCTGATGACTCTAGTGTGAAGGGAGGTCGAATGACAAAGGAAATAGTCACCACTGCCACGAGTTGACCATGCATTCACTATGCGCGTTCACAGGGGAAGCACCTGCGTTCCACCGCTCATTTGAAGTCATTCTAATTCTCCGGTTGGAACGTTATTCAAGATATATGTAAACAACATTCTAAAGATGGATTCAGTACATCGTTTGACATGTTTCTACTGACTGTTACGGGAACTTTTGGACATTTCGTCACGTTATATTGGAATGCGCTTTGTGACTTTGGAATTGTTTACCAAACGCGCTAACCAAAGTAGCTAATTGGACATAAATAACGGACATTTTCAAACAAATCAAGCATTTATTGTGGACCTGGGATTCCTAGGACTGCATTCTGATGAAGTTCATCAAAGGTAAGGAAACAGTTATCATGTATTTTCTGGTTTCTGTTGACTCCAACATGGCGGCTAATTTGGCTTCTGTTCTGAGCGCCGTCTCAGATTATTGCATGTGTTGCTTTTTCCGTAAACTCTTTTTGAAATCTGAAACAGCGGTTGCATTAACTTCTTGGATATAGGGGGCGCTCTTTTAATTTATGGATAAAAAAACGTGCCCGTTTTAAGCGCAATATTTTGTCACGAAAAGATGCTCGACTATGCATATAATTAATTGGCAGCTTTGGAAAGAAAACACTCTAACGTTTCCAAAACTGCAAAGATATTATCTGTGAGTGCCACAGAACTCATGCTACAGGCGAAACCAAGATGAAACTTCAACCAGGAAATGGGCAGAATTTTTGAGGCTCTGTTTTCCATTGTTTCCTTATATGGCTGTGAATGCGCCGGGAATGAGTCTGCCCTTTCTATCGTTTCTCCAAGGTGTCTGCAGCATTGTGACGTATTTGTAGGCATATCATTGAAAGATTGGCCATAAGAGACTACATTTATCAGGGGTCCACCCGGTGTCCTTTGTCTAAATTGGTGCGTAATCTACAAGCTGCACGCAGTCATCCAGTGATTGAGAGGAGAGAGAAGGCTTTCAACGAACGATATATCATGAAGAGATATGTGAAAAACACCTTGAGGATTGATTCTAAACAATGTTTACCATGTTTCAGTCGATATTATGGAGTTAATTTGGAAAAAAGTTTGGCGTTTTGAGGACTGATTTTTTGTTTTTTTTTGGTAGCCAAACGTGACGCACCAAACGGAGCGATTTCTCTTTCAAATAATCTTTCAGGAAAAACTGAGCATTTGCTATCTAACTGAGAGTCTCCTCATTGAAAACATCTGAAGTTCTTCAAAGGTAAATGATTTTATTTGAATGATTTTCTGGTTTTTGTGAAAATGTTGCCTGCTGATGCTAACGCTAAATGCTACGCTAGCTACCAATACTGTTACACAAATGCTTGTTTTGCTATGGTTGAGAAGCATATTTTGAAAATCTGAGACGACAGTGTTGTTAACAAAAGGCTAAGCTTGAGAGCTAGCATATTAATTTCATTTCATTTGCGATTTTCATGAATAGTTAACGTTGTGTTATGCTAATGAGCTGCGGGGATAATTACACTCCTGGATACAGGTTTTTTTCGTAGCTAAACGTGATGAACAAAACAGAGCGATTTGTCCTAAACAAATAATCTTTTTGGAAAAACTGAACATTTGCTATCTAACTGAGAGTCTCCTCATTGAAAACATCTGAAGTTCTTCAAAGGTAAATGATTTTATTTGAATGATTTTCTGGTTTTTGTGAAAATGTTGCCTGATGATGCTAATGCTAAATGCTACGCTAGCTACCAATGCTGTTACACAAATGCTTGTTTTGCTATGGTTGAGAAGCATATTTTGAAAATCTGAGATGACAGTGTTGTTAACAAAAGGCTAAGCTTGAGAGCTAGCATATTAATTTCATTTCATTTGCGATTTTCATGAATAGTTAACGTTGCGTTATGGTAATGAGCTTGAGGCTGTATTCACGATCCCGGATCCGGGATGGCTCGACGCAAGAAGTTAAGGAGAGGTATATCTATAATTCCATGTGTATAACTTGTATTATCATCTACTTTTATGATAAGTATTTCTGTTGAAACGATGTGGCTATGCAAAATCACTTGATGTTTTTGGAACTAGTGAATCTAAATAGCCAATGTAAACTCAGATTTTTTTATATAAATATGAACTTTATCAAACAAAACATGCATGTATTGTGTAACATTAAGTCCTATGAGTGTCATCTGATGAAGATAATTCAAGGTTAGTGATTCATTTTATCTTTATTTCTGGTTGTTGTGAATGCTATATTTCGCTGGAAAATGGCTGTGCTTATTGTGGTTTGGTGGAGACCTAACATAATAGTTTGTAGTGCTTTCACTGAAAAGCCTATTTGAAATCTGACACTTTGGTGGGATTAACAACAAGATTACCTTTAAAATTATATAAAACACATGTATGTTTTAGGAATTGTAATTATGAGATTTCTGTGGTTTGAATTTGGCGCCCTCTATTGGGATTGCAGCCATAACAAGTTAAGGGTTAGGTTTAAGGTTAGGGTTCCATTACAATTGTTGCTTCACTAGTGTTTTATTACCGCTATGTACCGCCCTCACACAGGTGTGGGCAACTGTAATTATCACCTAGGCACCTGCATATAAAAAAATATATATGGCTTTGGCACTTCTCATGATGCTCTGCTTGAAGGCATAACAGCCAAAACACGTTACCATGACCGGCCAAAAATAAAAAAGTGAAATGAGGTGGTGTTTTTTTGTCGCCATCTCCCAATGTTTCTTGAACTTGGGATTTCATTTGAAGTCATTGTCATATATGGCAGAGCACCCAGCTATTAAAGCGAGACAGTGCACCTGTTACCCACTCCACACCTGTATGGAGCTCTCAGAGGGACACACTGAGCTTGGAATGGAATCCAATTCATCTCAAAGACACATTCTTCACTGGCTCAGCACTATCACAGAAACCTTTAGTCACACACTGAGGAGGTCGCAGGATGATTCACTCTCTCGCTTTCTCTTTTCTCTCTCACTCGCTATTCTCTCTCTTGCTCTTTTCTCTATTTCTACCTCTTCTCTCAAATTCTTATGCACACAGGTTCCAAACCAAAAACAATGGGTTACAGGCAATATCCGCGCTGGGCTGAAGGCTAGAGCAAGTACTTAGAAGAAATGGGGACATGGACATAGACACATACAAGAAAGTCTACTACGACCTCCGCCGAGATATCAAACCTGCAAAAGGACAATATAGGAGGAAGGTGGAATCCTATCACACCAGCTCCGACACTTGTCGTATGAGGCAGGGCTTGAAAATGATAACGGATTACAAAGGGAAACCCCGCAGTGAGATGCCAGTCGATGCAGAACTCCCAAACAAGCTAAATTCCTTTTATCATTGCTTCGAGGAATACAACACTGAGGCTTGCGTGAAAGCCCTTATTGTTCCAGATGACTGTGTGATCTCACTCTCCGTGGTCGATGTGAGTAAAACTTTTAAACAGGTTAAGACTCGCAAGGTGGCCGGGCTAGATGGAATACCAGGGCACGTTCTCAAAGCATGCACAGACCAGCTGGCAAGTGTCTTCACAGACATTTTTAATCTCTGTCTGTTAATCCCAGTCTGTTAACCCAAAAAGTTTCAAACTGACCACCATAGTCCTTGTTCCCAAGAACTCCAAGTTAACCTGCCTAAATGACTATCGCCCTGTAGCACTCACATCTGTAATTATGAAGTGCTGGTCATGACACACATCAACATCATCATCCCAGACACACTGGACCCACTCCAAATCGCATACCACCCCAACATATCCACAGATGACGCAATCTATATTGCACTTCATACTGCCCTCTCCCACCTGGACAAGAGGATAAATAGCTATGTGAGAATGCTGTTCATAGACTACAGCTCAGCGTTCAACACCATAGTCCCCTCGAAGCTCATCAGCAAGCTGGGGACCCTGGGACTGAACACCTCCTCCTGTAACTGAATAATTGGACTTCCTGACGGGATGCCCCCAGGTTGGTGAGGGTAGGCAACAACACCTCCGCCTCACTGACCCTCAACACAGGGGCCCCTGAAGGGTGGGTGCTTAGCCCCCTTCTATACTCCCTGTTCATCCACAACTGCAACGCCATCATCAAGCTTGTTGAAGAGACGGCGGTGGTAGGTCTGAGGTCAGAGGTCAGAGACTTGGCAGTGCGGTGCCAGGACAACAACTTCTCCCTCAGCGTCAGTAAGACCAAGGAGTTGAGTTCTACAGCTGCACCATCGAGAGTATTTGGACTGGCTGCATGACTGGTTGGTATGGCAAATGCATCTCCCTTGACCACAAAGCAACTACAGAGGGTGGTGCGGACAGCCCAGTACATCACTGGGGCCGAGCTCCCTGCCATCCAGGTTCTCTATATCAGACGGGGTCATTGACTGTTCACTCTGCTACCGTCTGGCAAATGGTACCAGAGCATCGGCTCTCGGACCAACAGGCTCCGAGTCAGCTTCTCCCCCAAAGCCATTAGACTGCTAAATAGCCATAAGACTGCTAAATAGCCATAAGACTGCTAAATAGCCATAAGACTGCTAAATAGCCATAAGACTGCTAAATAGTAAATGAATGGTTACCCGGACTATCTGTACTGACCCTATCTTGTACTGACTATGCACACTCACAAGACTATATACTGTATACACACTATATACACACTCGCTATACTAACACTCTCACATAAAACCCACACACATTCACTACATACGCACACAGACACGCATTCCCGACAACACAGACTCACACACACACACACACACACACAGACAGACAGACAGACAGACAGACAGACAGACAGACAGACAGACAGACAGACAGACAGACAGACAGACAGACAGACAGACAGACAGACAGACAGACAGACAGACAGACAGACAGACAGACAGACAGACAGACAGACAGACACAGACAGACAGACACAGACAGACAGACAGACAGACAGACAGACAGACAGACAGACAGACAGACAGACAGACAGACAGACAGACAGACAGACAGACAGACAGACAGACAGACAGACACACACACACACACACACACACACACACACACACACACACACACACACACACAGACAGACACAGACAGACACAGACTCACTCACACACATGTTGATATGTTACAGCCTTATTCTAAAATTGATTCAATTGTTTTTTTTCCCTCATCAATCTACACACAATAACCCATAATGACGAAGCAAAAACAGGTTTTTAAGAAATGTTTGCAAATTGATAAAAAACTGAAATATCACTTTGCAGATGCTTTACTCAGACCCTTTACTCAGACCCTTTACTCAGACCCTTTACTCAGTAAAGTAATCAGACCCTTTACTCTGTACTTTGTTGAAGCACTTTTGGCAGCAATTTCAGCACTGATTCTTCTTGGGTATGACACTACAAGCCTAGCACTTCTGTATTTGGAGAGCTTCTCCCAATTTGTTCTGAAGATCCTCTCAAGCTCTGTCAGGTTGGATGGGGTGTGTCGCTGCACAGCATTTTTCAGTTCTCTCCAGAGATGTTTGACCGGGTTCAAGTCCAGGCTCTGGCTGGGCCACTCAAGGACATTCAAAGACTTGTCCCGAAGCCACTCCTGCGTTGTCTTGCCTGTGTGCTTAGGGTCGTTGTACTGTTGGAAGATGAACCTTCGTCCCAGTCTGAGGTGCTGAGTGCTCTGGAGCAGGTTTTCATTCTCTCTGTACTTTGTTCTGTTCTTTCCCACAATCCTTACTAGTCTCCCAGTCCCTGCTGCTGAAAAACATCCTCACAGCATGATGCTGCCACCACCATGCTTCACTGTAGGGGTGGTGCCAGGTTTCCTCTAGATGTGACGCTTGGCATTCAGGCCAAGGACTTCAACCTTGGTTGAATCAATCTTGTTTCTCATGGTCTGAGTGTCTTTAGGTGCATTTTGGCAAACTCCTGTCATATACCTTTAACTGAGGAGTGGCTTCCGTCTGGCCAATCTACAATAAAGGCCTGATTGGTGGAGTGCTGCAGAGATTGTTGTCCTTCTGGAAGGTTCTCCACAGAGGAACTCTGGAGCTCTGTCAGAGAGACCATCTGGGTTCGTGATCACCTCCCTGACCAAGGCCCTTCTCCCCCAATGCTGCAGAAATTCCGATCTGTGCCTCGACATAATCCTGTCTCGGAGCTTGGTTTTTGCTCTGACATGCAACTGACATGCAACTAATATAGCTCCACATATCAACTGTGGGACCTAATATAGACAAGTGTGTGTCTTTCCAAATCATGTCCAATCAATTGAATTTACCACAGGTGGACTCCAATCCAGTTGTAGAAACATCTCAAGGATGATCACCAGAGTCCAATCTCGAGTCTCATAAAAAAGGGTCTGAATAAATGAACATACATTTCAAACACCTGTTTTTGCTTTGTCATTATGGGGTATTCTGTGTAGATTCATAAGGAAAATAAATAATTGAATCCATTTTAGAATAAAGCTGTGAAGTAAAAAAATGTGGAAAAAGTAAAGGGGTCTGAATACTTTCCAAATGCCCTGTATATAGCTCCACATTGATCTAGTACTGGTACTCCCTGTGTATAGCTCCACATTGATCTAGTACTGGTACTCTCTGTATATAGGTCCACATTGATCTGGTACTCCCTGTATATAGCTCCACATTGATCTAGTACTGGTACTCCCTGTATATAGCTCCACATTGATCTGGTACTCCCTGTATATAGGTCCACATTGATCTGGTACTGGTACTCCCTGTATATAGCTCCACATTGATCTAGTACTGGTACTCCCTGTATATAGGTCCACATTGATCTGGTACTCCCTGTTTATAGATCCACATTGATCTGGTACTGGTACTCCCTGTATATAGCTCCACATTGATCTAGTACTGGTACTCCCTGTATATAGCTCCACATTAATCTGGTACTGGTACTCCCTGTATATAGCTCCACATTGATCTGGTACTGGTACTCCCTGTATATAGCTCCACATTGATCTAGTACTGGTACTCCCTGTATATAGCTCCACATTGATCTAGTACTGGTACTCCCTGTATATAGCTCCACATTGATCTAGTACTGGTACTCCCTGTATATAGGTCCACATTGATCTGGTACTGGTACCCTGTATATAGCTCCACATTGATCTAGTACTGGTACTCCCTGTATATAGCTCCACATTGATCTGGTACTCCCTGTATATAGGTCCACATTGATCTGGTACTGGTACTGGTACCCTGTATATAGCTCCACATTGATCTAGTACTGGTACTCCTGTATATAGGTCCACATTGATCTGGTACTCCCTGTATATAGGTCCACATTGATCTGGTACTGGTACTCCCTGTATATAGCTCCACATTGATCTAGTACTGGTACTCCCTGTATATAGCTCCACATTGATCTAGTACTGGTACTCCCTGTATATAGGTCCACATTGATCTGGTACTGGTACTCCCTGTATATAGCTCCACATTGATCTGGTACTGGTACTCCCTGTATATAGCTCTACATTGATCTAGTACTGGTACTCCCTGTATATAGCTCCATATTGATCTGGTACTGGTACTCCCTGTATATAGCTCCACATTGATCTAGTACTGGTACTCCCTGTATATAGCTCCACATTGATCTGGTACTGGTACTCCCTGTATATAGCTCCACATTGATCTGGTACTGGTACTCCCTGTATATAGCTCCACATTGATCTAGTACTGGTACTCCCTGTATATAGCTCCACATTGATCTGGTACTGGTACTCCTGTATATAGCTCCACATTGATCTAGTACTGGTACTCCCTGTATATAGGTCCACATTGATCTAGTACTGGTACTCCCTGTATATAGCTCCACATTTATCTGGTACTCCCTGTATATAGCTCCACATGGATCTAGTACTGGTACTCCCTGTATATAGCTCCACATTTATCTGGTGCTCCCTGTATATAGGTCCACATTGATCTAGTACTGGTACTCCATGTATATAGCTCCACATTGATCTAGTACTGGTACTCCCTGTATATAGCTCCACATTGATCTGGTACTGGTACTCCCTGTATATAGCTCCACATTGATCTAGTACTGGTACTCCCTATATATAGCTCCACATTTATCTGGTACTCCCTGTATATAGCTCCACATTGATCTAGTACTGGTACTCCCTGTATATAGCTCCACATTTATCTGGTGCTCCCAGTATATAGGTCCACATTGATCTAGTACTGGTACTCCATGTATATAGGTCTACATTGATCTAGTACTGGTACTCCCTGTATATAGCTCCACATTGATCTGGTACTGGTACTCCCTGTATATAGCTCTAAATTGATCTAATACTGGTACTCCCTGTATATAGCTCCACATTGATCTGGTACTGGTACTCCCTGTATATAGCTCTAAATTGATCTAATACTGGTACTCCCTGTATATAGCTCCACATTGATCTGGTACTGGTACTCCCTGTATATAGCTCTAAATTGATCTAATACTGGTACTCCCTGTATATAGCTCCACATTGATCTAATACTGGTACTCCCTGTATATAGCTCCACATTGATCTGGTACTGGTACTCCCTGTATATAGCTCTAAATTGATCTAATACTGGTACTCCCTGTATATAGCTCCACATTGATCTAGTACTGGTACTCCCTGTATATAGCTCCACATTGATCTGGTACTCCCTGTATATAGGTCCACATTGATCTGGTACTGATATTCCCTGTATATAGCTCCACATTGATCTGGTACTCCCTGTATATAGGTCCACATTGATCTGGTACTGGTACTCCCTGTATATAGCTCCACATTGATCTGGTACTCCCTGTATATAGCTCCACATTGATCTAGTACTGGTACTCCCTGTATATAGGTCCACATTGATCTGGTACTGGTACTCCCTGTATATAGCTCCACATTGATCTGGTACTGGTACTCCCTGTATATAGCTCCACATTGATCTAGTACTGGTACTCCCTGTATATAGGTCCACATTGATCTGGTACTGGTACTCCCTGTATATAGCTCCACATTGATCTAGTACTGGTACTCCCTGTATATAGGTCCACATTGATCTGGTACTGGTACTCCCTGTATATAGCTCCACATTGATCTGGAACTGGTACTTCCTGTATATAGCTCCACATTGATCTAGTACTGGTACTCCCTGTATATAGGTCCACATTGATCTAGTACTGGAACTCCCTGTATATAGCTCCACATTGATCTAGTACTGATATTCCCTGTTTATAGCTCCACATTGATCTAGTACTGGTACTCCCTGTATATAGGTCCACATTGATCTGATACTGGTACTCCCTGTATATAGCTCTACATTGATCTGGTACTGGTACTCCCTGTATATAGCTCCACATTGATCTAGTACTGGTACTCCCTGTATATAGGTCCACATTGATCTGGTACTCCCTGTATATAGGTCCACATTGATCTGGTACTGGTACTCCCTGTATATAGCTCCACATTGATCTAGTACTGGTACTCCCTGTATATAGCTCCACATTGATCTAGTACTGGTACTCCCTGTATATAGGTCCACATTGATCTGGTACTGGTACTCCCTGTATATAGCGCCACATTGATCTGGTACTGGTACTCCCTGTATATAGCTCTACATTGATCTAGTACTGGTACTCCCTGTATATAGCTCCATATTGATCTGGTACTGGTACTCCCTGTATATAGCTCCACATTGATCTAGTACTGGTACTCCCTGTATATAGCTCCACATTGATCTGGTACTGGTACTCCCTGTATATAGCTCCACATTGATCTGGTACTGGTACTCCCTGTATATAGCTCCACATTGATCTAGTACTGGTACTCCCTGTATATAGCTCCACATTTATCTGGTACTCCCTGTATATAGCTCCACATGGATCTAGTACTGGTACTCCCTGTATATAGCTCCACATTTATCTGGTGCTCCCTGTATATAGGTCCACATTGATCTAGTACTGGTACTCCATGTATATAGCTCCACATTGATCTAGTACTGGTACTCCCTGTATATAGCTCCACATTGATCTGGTACTGGTACTCCTGTATATAGCTCCACATTGATCTAGTACTGGTACTCCCTGTATATAGCTCCACATTTATCTGGTACTCCCTGTATATAGCTCCACATTGATCTAGTACTGGTACTCCCTGTATATAGCTCCACATTTATCTGGTGCTCCCAGTATATAGGTCCACATTGATCTAGTACTGGTACTCCATGTATATAGGTCTACATTGATCTAGTACTGGTACTCCCTGTATATAACTCCACATTGATCTGGTACTGGTACTCCCTGTATATAGCTCTAAATTGATCTAATACTGGTACTCCCTGTATATAGCTCCACATTGATCTAGTACTGGTACTCCCTGTATATAGCTCCACATTGATCTGGTACTCCCTGTATATAGGTCCACATTGATCTGGTACTGATATTCCCTGTATATAGCTCCACATTGATCTGGTACTCCCTGTATATAGGTCCACATTGATCTGGTACTGGTACTCCTGTATATAGCTCCACATTGATCTGGTACTCCCTGTATATAGCTCCACATTGATCTAGTACTGGTACTCCTGTATATAGGTCCACATTGATCTGGTACTGGTACTCCCTGTATATAGCTCCACATTGATCTGGTACTGGTACTCCCTGTATATAGCTCCACATTGATCTAGTACTGGTACTCCCTGTATATAGGTCCACATTGATCTGGTACTGGTACTCCCTGTATATAGCTCCACATTGATCTGGTACTGGTACTCCCTGTATATAGCTCCACATTGATCTAGTACTGGTACTCCCTGTATATAGCTCCACATTGATCTGGTACTGATACACCCTGTATATAACTCCACATTGATCTAGTACTGGTACTCCCTGTATATAGCTCCACATTGATCTGGTACTGGTACTCCCTGTATATAGCTCCACATTGATCTGGTACTGGTACTCCCTGTATATAGCTCCACATTGATCTAGTACTGGTACTCCCTGTATATAACTCCACATTGATCTAGTACTGGTACTCCCTGTATATAGCTCCACATTGATCTGGTACTCCCTGTATATAGGTCCACATTGATCTGGTACTGGTACTCCCCGTATTTGGCTCCACATTGATCTGGTACTGGTGCCCCTGTATATAGCTCTACATTGATCTGGTACTGGTACTCCCCGTATATAACTCCACATTGATCTGGTACTGGTACTCCCTGTATATAACTCCACATTGATCTGGTACTCCCTGTATATAGCTCCACATTGATCTGGTACTCCCTGTATATAGGTCCACATTGATCTAGTACTGGTACTCCCTGTATATAGGTCTACATTGATCTAGTACTGGTACTCTCTGTATATAGCTCCACATTGATCTGGTACTCCCTGTATATAGCTCTACATGGATCTAGTACTGGTACTCCCTGTATATAGCTCCACATTGATCTGGTACTGACTGTATATAGGTCCACATTGATCTGGTACTGATATTCCCTGTATATAGCTCCACATTGATCTGGTACTCCCTGTATATAGGTCCACATTGATCTGGTACTGGTACTCCCTGTATATAGCTCCACATTGATCTGGTACTGATATTCCCTGTATATAGCTCCACATTGATCTGGTACTGGTACTCCCTGTATATAGCTCCACATTGATCTGGTACTGGTACTCCCTGTATATAGCTCCACATTGATCTGGTACTGGTACTCCCTGTATATAGCTCCACATTGATCTGGTACTCCCTGTATATAGCTCCACATTGATCTGGTACTGGTACTCCCTGTATATAGCTCCACATTGATCTGGTACTCCCTGTATATAGGTCCACATTGATCTGGTACTGGTACTCCCTGTATATAGCTCCACATTGATCTGGTACTCCCTGTATATCGCTCCACATTGATCTAGTACTGGTACCCCCTGTATATAGGTCGACATTGATCTGGTACTGGTACTCCCTGTATATAGCTCCACATTGATCTGGTACTGATATTCCCTGTATATAGCTCCACATTGATCTGGTACTGGTACTCCCTGTATATAGCTCCACATTGATCTGGTACTGGTACTCCCTGTATATAGCTCCACATTGATCTGGTACTGGTACTCCCTGTATATAGCTCCACATTGATCTGGTACTACCCTGTATATAGCTCCACATTGATCTGGTACTGGTACTCCCTGTATATAGCTCCACATTGATCTGGTACTCCCTGTATATAGGTCCACATTGATCTGGTACTGGTACTCCCTGTATATAGCTCCACATTGATCTGGTACTCCCTGTATATCGCTCCACATTGATCTAGTACTGGTACCCCCTGTATATAGCTCCACATTGATCTAGTACTGATATTCCCTGTTTATAGCTCCACATTGATCTAGTACTGGTACTCCCTGTATATAGGTCCACATTGATCTGATACTGGTACTCCCTGTATATAGCTCTACATTGATCTGGTACTGGTACTCCCTGTATATAGCTCCACATTGATCTGGTACTCCCTGTATATAGGTCCACATTGATCTGGTACTGATATTCCCTGTATATAACTCCACATTGATCTGGTACTCCCTGTATATAGGTCCACATTGATCTGGTACTGGTACTCCCTGTATATAGCTCCACATTGATCTGGTACTGATATTCCCTGTATATAGCTCCACATTGATCTGGTACTGGTACTCCCTGTATATAGCTCCACATTGATCTGGTACTGGTACTCCCTGTATATAGCTCCACATTGATCTAGTACTGGTACTCCCTGTATATAGCTCCACATTGATCTGGTACTGGTACTCCCTGTATATAGCTCCACATTGATCTGGTACTCCTGTATATAGCTCCACATTGATCTGGTACTGGTACTCCCTGTATATAGCTCCACATTGATCTAGTACTGGTACTCCCTGTATATAGCTCCACATTGATCTGGTACTGGTACCCTGTATATAGCTCCACATTGATCTAGTACTGGTACTCCTGTATATAGCTCCACATTGATCTGGTACTGGTACTCCCTGTATATAGCTCCACATTGATCTGGTACTGGTACTCCCTGTATATAACTCCACATTGATCTAGTACTGGTACTCCCTGTATATAGCTCCACATTGATCTGGTACTGGTACTCCCTGTATATAGGTCCACATTGATCTGGTACTGGTACTCCCCGTATATAGCTCCACATTGATCTGGTACTGGTACTCCCTGTATATAGCTCTACATTGATCTGGTACTGGTACTCCCTGTATATAGCTCCACATTGATCTGGTACTGGTACTCCCTGTATATAGCTCCACATTGATCTGGTACTCCCTGTATATAGCTCCACATTGATCTGGTACTGGTACTCCCTGTATATAACTCCACATTGATCTGGTACTCCCTGTATATAGCTCCACATTGATCTGGTACTGGTACTCCCCGTATATAGCTCCACATTGATCTGGTACTGGTACTCCCTGTATATAGCTCCACATTGATCTGGTACTGGTACTCCCTGTATATAGCTCTACATTGATATGGTACTGGTACTCTCTGTATATAGCTCCACATTTATCTGGTACTCCCTGTATATAGGTCCACATTGATCTAGTACTGGTACTCCCTGTATATAGGTCTACATTGATCTAGTACTGGTACTCCCTGTATATAGCTCCACATTGATCTGGTACTCCCCGTATATAGCTCTACATGGATCTAGTACTGGTACTCCCTGTATATAGCTCCACATTGATCTGGTACTGACTGTATATAGGTCCACATTGATCTGGTACTGATATTCCCTGTATATAGCTCCACATTGATATGGTACTCCCTGTATATAGCTCCACATTGATCTGGTACTGGTACTCCCTGTATATAGCTCCACATTGATCTGGTACTGGTACTCCCTGTATATAGCTCCACATTGATCTGGTACTCCCTGTATATAGCTCCACATTGATCTGGTACTGGTACTCCTGTATATAGCTCCACATTGATCTGGTACTCCCTGTATATAGCTCCACATTGATCTGGTACTGGTACTCCCTGTATATAGCTCCACATTGATCTGGTACTCCCTGTATATAGCTCCACATTGATCTAGTACTGGTACCCCCTGTATATAGGTCGACATTGATCTGGTACTGGTACTCCCTGTATATAGCTCCACATTGATCTAGTACTGGTACTCCCTGTATATAGCTCCACATTGATCTGGAACTGGTACTCCCTGTATATAGCTCCACATTGATCTGGTACTGGTACTCCCTGTATATAGCTCCACATTGATCTGGTCCTGGTACTCCCTGTATATAGCTCTACATTGATCTGGTACTGGTACTCCTTGTATATAGCTCTACATTGATCTGGTACTGGTACTCCCTGTATATAACTCCACATTGATCTGGTACTCCCTGTATATAGCTCCACATTGATCTGGTACTGGTACTCCCTGTATATAGCTCCACATTGACCTGGTACTGGAACTCCATGTATATAGCTCCACATTGATCTGGTACTGGTACTCCATGTATATAGCTCCACATTGATCTGGTACTGGTACTCCCTGTATATAGTTCCACATTGATCTAGTACTGGTACTCCCTGTATATAGCTCCACATTGATCTGGTACTGGTACTCCCCGTATATAGCTCTACATTGATCTGGTACTGGTACACCCCGTATATAGCTCCACATTGATCTGGTACTCCCTGTATATAGCTCCACATTGATCTGGTACTGGTACTCCCCGTATATAGCTCTACATTGATCTGGTACTGGTACTCCCTGTATATAGGTCCACATTGATCTAGTACTGGTACTCGCTGTATATAGCTCCACATTGATCTGGTACTGGTACTCCCTGTATGTAGCTATACATTGATCTGGTACTGGTACTCCCTGTATATAGCTCTACATTGATCTAGTACTGGTACTCCCTGTATATAGCTCTACATTGATCTGGTACTGGTACTCCCTGTATATAGCTCCACATTGATCTGGTACTGGTACTCCCTGTATATATCTCTACATTGATCTGGTACTGGTACTCCCTGTATATAGCTCCACATTGATCTGGTACTGGTACTCCCTGTATATAGCTCTACATTGATCTGGTACTGGTACTCCCTGTATATAGCTCCACATTGATCTGGTACTGGTACTCCCTGTATATAGCTCTACATTGATCTGGTACTGGTACTCCCTGTATATAGCTCCACATTGATCTGGTACTGGTACTCCCTGTATATAGCTCTACATTGATCTGGTACTGGTACTCCCTGTATATAGCTCCACATTGATCTGGTACTGGTACTCCCTGTATATAGCTCTACATTGATCTGGTACTGGTACTCCCTGTATATAGCTCTACATTGATCTGGTACTGGTACTCCCTGTATATAGCTCTACATTGATCTGGTACTGGTACTCCCTGTATATAGGTCCACATTGATCTGGTACTGGTACTCCCTGTATATAACTCCATATTGATCTGGTACTGGTACTCCCTGTATATAGCTCTACATTGATCTGGTCCTGGTACTCCCTGTATATAGCTCTACATTGATCTGGTACTGGTACTCCCTGTATATAGCTCTACATTGATCTGGTACTGGTACTCCCTGTATATAACTCCATATTGATCTGGTACTGGTACTCCCTGTATATAACTCCATATTGATCTGGTACTGGTACTCCCTGTATATAACTCCATATTGATCTGGTACTGGTACTCCCTGTATATAGCTCCACATTGATCTGGTACTGGTACTCCCTGTATATAGCTCTACATTGATCTGGTACTGGTACTCCCTGTATATAGCTCTACATTGATCTGGTACTGGTACTCCCTGTATATAGCTCTACATTGATCTGGTACTGGTACTCCCTGTATATAGCTCCACATTGATCTGGTACTGGTACTCCCTGTATATAGCTCTACATTGATCTGGTACTGGTACTCCCTGTATATAGCTCTACATTGATCTGGTACTGGTACTCCCTGTATATAGCTCTACATTGATCTGGTACTGGTACTCCCTGTATATAGCTCTACATTGATCTGGTACTGGTACTCCCTGTATATAGCTCCACATTGATCTGGTACTGGTACTCCCTGTATATAGCTCTACATTGATCTGGTACTGGTACTCCCTGTATATAGCTCTACATTGATCTGGTACTGGTACTCCTGTATATAGCTCCACATTGATCTGGTACTGGTACTCCCTGTATATAGCTCTACATTGATCTGGTACTGGTACTCCCTGTATATAGCTCTACATTGATCTGGTACTGGTACTCCCTGTATATAGCTCCACATTGATCTGGTACTGGTACTCCCTGTATATAGCTCTACATTGATCTGGTACTGGTACTCCCTGTATATAGCTCCACATTGATCTGGTACTGGTACTCCCTGTATATAGCTCCACATTGATCTGGTACTGGTACTCCCTGTATATAGCTCTACATTGATCTAGTACTGGTACTCCCTGTATATACTGGTACTCCCTGTATATAGCTCTACATTGATCTGGTACTGGTACTCCCCTGTATATAGCTCCACATTGATCTGGTACTGGTACTCCCTGTATATAGCTCTACATTGATCTGGTACTGGTACTCCCTGTATATAACTCCATATTGATCTGGTACTGGTACTCCCTGTATATAGCTCTACATTGATCTGGTACTGGTACTCCCTGTATATAGCTCCATTCCTGTGTATTTTATTCTTCTTGTGTTACTATTTTCCTTTGCATCGTTGGAAATGGCTCGGAAGAAGTATTACAATGTAAATGTACTTTTAATCCATCTGTCTAAGAATTTGTTCTTAACTGACTTGCCTAGTTAAATAAAGGTAAAATAAAAACGTGAAAATTGAAAGCAAGTCTAAGAAGAGGTAAATCTATTCTATGTGTGCTATATCTATGCTTCCCGTTCTTAAGTTTTGGTTTTGCATCTTTTCCTTTCGGTTTTGTACACCAGCTTCAAACAGCTGAAAATACTATATTTTTGGTTATTGAAAATATATTTCACAGGAGTTTAGATTGTACTATGATTCTCGACACTGCTTGTTTTGTCACATAAACTGAAATTAGGCGAACTGTTCAAATTTTATCAACCAGGACATGGTGGAGTGATTTCTGCATATTACACCTCTAAGTCTGCATAGAGATGCAGGGCACACAGTTTATATGTTATTTATATAAAAATAAAACCATTACTTCAATCATTTTTTAAAGATATACTGCTGTAATCATTTTGTGTAATTACATGTATTGAAAACCATGTTTTGGTGGATTGCCATAGTTGTAGTTATTAGATTATGTTCTGTGATGTTGAATAAGTGGAGGATCATTATGGGGTCTTTGTGATTCACAGTACATTGCCCACTTCCATACAAAGGAGGTAATGATCCTGTTCACACGACACACAGACAGTATCTAGGAATCACAGAAGCATTAGACTATTGTTAATACTGTATAAGGTATAATGTGAACACTAACACAGACGCACACAGACACACATGCAAACCCACCCTCACATCTCTCTCTCTCTCTGTTTGTCTATCACTCTTCCTCCCTCCTTCTCTGCTCTTATTTTCCATCCCCTTGCAGTCATTTTAATTACACAGAACGAGTTGCGACACATCAAGCCTGAGAGTAAAATTAAAATGGAAGATGGGAGGGGGGAAGGAGGGGAGGAGGGAAGGAGAGGAGGGGTAAGGAGGGAAGGGGAATTGAGGGGGGAGGAGGGAAGGGGTGGGGAGGAGGGATGGGTTAAGGAGGGGAGGAGGGTAGGAGGGAAGGGGGAAGGAGGGGAGGAGGGGGATGAAGGGAGGAGGGAAGGGGTAAGGAGGGAAGGGGTAAGGAGGGGAGGAGGGGAGTGGTAACGAAGGAGGAGGAGAGGAGGGAAGGAGGGGGAGGGAAGGGGTAAGGAGGGAAGGGGGATGAAGGAAGGGGTAAGGAGGGGAGGAGGGTAGGAGGGGAGGAGGGAAGGAGGGGAGGAGGGAAGGGGTAAGGAGGGGAGGAGGGAAGGGGGGGGGATGAGGGAAGGGGTAGGAGGAGGGGAGGAGGGAAGGGGGATGAGGGAAGGGGTAAGGAGGGGAGGAGGGGATGAGGGAAGGGGTAATGAGGGAGGAGGGAGGAGGGAAGGGGTAAGGAGGGGAGGAGGGGAGGAGGGAAGGGGTAAGGAGGGGAGGAGGGGAGGGGGGGCTTTTTATCAAGATGACGTCTCTCAATTAACCAATGAGGTTAAGAGATACAGCCATCCCCAAAAACACTGAATACAGCTCCAGTATTATGTATGTGTTTGTGTATGTGTGTCTGGGTGTGTATGTGTTTGTGTATGTGTGTCTGGGTGTGTATGTGTTTGTGTATGCGTGTCTAGGTGTGTATGTGTTTATGTGTTTGTGTTTGTGTATGTGTGTCTGGGTGTGTATGCGTGTCTAGGTGTGTATGTGTTTATGTGTTTGTGTTTGTGTATGCGTGTCTGGGTGTGTATGTGTGTATGTGTATGTGTGTATGTGTATGTGTTTGTGTATGTGTGTCTGGGTGTGTATGTGTGTATGTGTATGTGTTTGTGTATGTGTGTCTGGGTGTGTATGTGTTTGTGTATGCGTGTCTGGGTGTGTATGTGTTTGTGTATGTGTGTCTGGGTGTGTATGTGTTTGTGTATGTGTGTCTGGGTGTGTATGTGTTTGTGTATGTGTGTCTGGGTGTGTATGTGTTTGTGTATGCGTGTCTAGGTGTGTATGTGTTTATGTGTTTGTGTTTGTGTATGTGTGTCTGGGTGTGTATGCGTGTCTAGGTGTGTATGTGTTTATGTGTTTGTGTTTGTGTATGCGTGTCTGGGTGTGTATGTGTGTATGTGTATGTGTGTATGTGTATGTGTTTGTGTATGTGTGTCTGGGTGTGTATGTGTGTATGTGTATGTGTTTGTGTATGTGTGTCTGGGTGTGTATGTGTGTATGTGTATGTGTGTATGTGTATGTGTTTGTGTATGTGTGTCTGGGTGTGTATGTGTGTATGTGTATGTGTTTGTGTATGTGTGTCTGGGTGTGTATGTGTGTCTGGGTGTGTATGTGTGTATGTGTATGTGTTTGTGTATGTGTGTCTGGGTGTGTATGTGTGTATGTGTATGTGTGTATGTGTATGTGTTTGTGTATGTGTGTCTGGGTGTGTATGTGTGTATGTGTATGTGTTTGTGTATGTGTGTCTGGGTGTGTATGTGTGTATGTGTATGTGTTTGTGTATGTGTGTCTGGGTGTGTATGTGTGTCTGGGTGTGTATGTGTGTATGTGTATGTGTTTGTGTATGTGTGTCTGGGTGTGTATGTGTGTATGTGTATGTGTGTGTGTATGTGTTTGTGTATGTGTGTCTGGGTGTGTATGTGTGTATGTGTATGTGTTTGTGTATGTGTGTCTGGTACTATGATCACATCTCTGTTCAAATTTTATCTAACTCATGTATGTGTGTCTGGGTGTGTATGTGTGTATGTGTATGTGTTTGTGTATGTGTGTCTGGGTGTGTATGTGTGTCTGGGTGTGTATGTGTGTATGTGTTTGTGTTTGTGTATGTGTGTCTGGGTGTGTATGTGTGTATGTGTATGTGTTTGTGTATGTGTGTCTAGGTGTGTATGTGTGTATGTGTTTGTGTATGTGTGTATGTGTGTATGTGTGTATGTGTGTATGTGTGTCTGGGTGTGTATGTGTGTATGTGTTTGTGTTTGTGTATGTGTGTCTAGGTGTGTATGTGTATGTGTTTGTGTATGTGTGTCTGGGTGTGTATGTGTGTCTGGGTGTGTATGTGTGTATGTGTATGTGTTTGTGTATGTGTGTCTGTGTGTGTATGTGTGTATGTGTATGTGTGTATGTGTATGTGTTTGTGTATGTGTGTCTGGGTGTGTATGTGTGTCTGGGTGTGTATGTGTGTATGTGTTTGTGTTTGTGTATGTGTGTCTGTGTGTGTGTGTGTATGTGTATGTGTGTATGTGTATGTGTTTGTGTATGTGTGGAAGGTGTGTATGTGTGTCTGGGTGTGTATGTGTGTATGTGTTTGTGTTTGTGTGTCTGGGTGTGTATGTGTGTCTGGGTGGTATGTGTTTGTGATGCGTGTCTGGGTGTGTATGTGTGAGTGTGTATGTGTTTGTGTATGTGTGTCTGGGTGTGTATGTGTGTGTCTAGGGTGTGTATGTGTATGTATGTGTTTGTGTATGTGTCTGGGTGTGTATGTGTGTCTGGGTGTGTATGTGTGTCTGGGTGTGTATGTGTGTGTGTATGTGTTTGTGTATATGTGTGTCTGGGTGTGTATGGTGCGTGTGTATGTGTTTGTGTATGTGTGTCTGGGTGTGTATGTGTGTATGTGTTTGTGTTTGTGTGTCTGGGTGTGTATGTGTGTCTGGGTGTGTATGTGTGTATGTGTTTGTGTTTGTGTGTCTGGGTGTGTATGTGTGTCTGGGTGTGTATGTGTTTGTGTATGCGTGTCTGGTGTGTGTGTATGTGTGCGTGTGTATGTGTTTGTGTATGTGTGTCTGGGTGTGTATGTGTTTGTGTGTGCGTGTCTAGGTGTGTATGTGTGCGTGTGTATGTGTTTGTGTATGTGTGTCTGGGTGTGTATGTGCGTGTGTATGTGTTTGTGTATTTGTGTCTGGGTGTGTATGTGTGTCTGGGTGTGTATGTGTGTATGTGTTTGTGTTTGTGTGTCTGGGTGTGTATGTGTGTCTGGGTGTGTATGTGTGTGTGTATGCGTGTCTGGGTGTGTATGTGTGCGTGTGTATGTGTTTGTGTATGTGTGTCTGGGTGTGTATGTGTGTCTGGGTGTGTGTGTGTATGTGTTTGTGTTTGTGTGTCTGGGTGTGTATGTGTGTCTGGGTGTGTATGTGTTTGTGTATGCGTGTCTGGTGTGTATGTGTGCGTGTGTATGTGTTTGTGTATGTGTGTCTGGGTGTGTATGTGTTTGTGTATGCGTGTCTAGGTGTGTGTGTATGTGTGTATGTGTTTGTGTGTGTGTGTGGGTGTGTATGTGTGTCTGGGTGTGTGTGTGTGTCTGGGTGTGTGTGTGTGTGTATGTGTTTGTGTATGTGTGTCTGGGTGTGTATGTGTGCGTGTGTATGTGTTTGTGTATGTGTGTCTGGGTGTGTATGTGTGTATGTGTTGTGTTTGTGTGTCTGGGTGTGTATGTGTGTCTGGGTGTGTATGTGTTTGTGTGTGTGGTGTGTATGTGTGTCTGGGTGTGTATGTGTGTGTGTATGTGTGTCTGGGTGTGTATGTGTGTCTTGTGTGTGTGTATGTGTGTCTGGGTGTGTGTGTGTGTGTGTGTATGTGTTTGTGTATGTGTGTCTGGGTGTGTGTGTGTCTGGGTGTGTATGTGTTTGTGTATGTGTGTCTGGGTGTGTATGTGTGTGTGTGTATGTGTTTGTGTATGTGTGTCTGGGTGTGTATGTGTGTCTGGGTGTGTATGTGTGCGTGTGTATGTGTTTGTGTATGTGTGTCTGGGTGTGTATGTGTGCGTGTGTATGTGTTTGTGTATGTGTGTCTGGGTGTGTGTGTGTGCGTGTGTATGTGTTTGTGTATGTGTGTCTGGGTGTATGTGTCGTGTGTATGTGTTTGTGTATGTGTGTCTGGGTGTGTATGTGTATGTGTTTGTGTATGTGTGTCTGGGTGTGTGTGTGTGTATGTGTTTGTGTTGTGTGTCTGGGTGTGTATGTGTGTCTGGGTGTGTATGTGTGCGTGTGTATGTGTGTCTGGGTGTGTATGTGTGTATGTGTTTGTGTATGTGTGTCTGGGTGTCTGGGTGTGTATGTGTGTGTGTGTATGTGTTTGTGTATGTGTGTCTGGGTGTGTGTGTGTCTGGGTGTGTATGTGTTTGTGTATGTGTGTCTGGGTGTGTATGTGTGCGTGTGTATGTGTTTGTGTATGTGTGTCTGGGTGTGTATGTGTGCGTGTGTATGTGTTTGTGTATGTGTATGTGTTTGTGTGCGTGTGTATGTGTATGTGTGCATGTGTATGTGTTTGTGTATGTGTGTCTGGGTGTGTATGTGTGTCTGGGTGTGTATGTGTGTCTGGGTGTGTATGTGTGTCTGGGTGTGTATGTGTGCGTGTGTAGGAAGACTTTCCTTTTCAATGCCCCTACTGTTAGTATTAAAATCAGAGCCACACACTGCCTTGCTCCACACCAACACAGGAAGACATACCATTCCCTACATTGGACCATCTTTCATGGCTGATAGGTCAGTATTTTTAGCTGCTGAAAGACTGGAGAGATGTGTTCCGACATTCTCACCACTTTGTCCCTGTGGAGGGTGTTTGTGTCTGCTATTTCTCTGAGGGATGTGTGTGTCCTTCCTCCCAGTCTCTCAGGGTGAATGTGTCCCTGGTTTGTCCCTGTGTTTGTGTGTGAGCATGCATACATACGTGTGTGTGTGTGTGTGTGTGTGTGTGTGTGTGTGTGTGTGTGTGTGTGTGTGTGTGCATACATATATGTGTGTGTCCCTATGTCCCTAAGCACCCCATACCTCTGGATTCCCATAAGCACATCTGTGCGCTAGCCTCCCTGGCCTGTTTGATTCTCTCTCTCTCTCTCTCTCACTCTCTCACTAACACACACACACAGAAGAAGAGAGGAGAGACGAGCAGAGAGAAGGAGAGACGAAGAGAGAGGAGCAGAGAGAAGAAGAGAGGGGAAGAAAAGAAGAAGAGAGGGGAGAGGGAAGAGACAAGAAGAGGGAGAGAGAAGAAGAGGAGGGAGAGAGAAGAAAAGAGGGGGAGAGGGAGAGAGAAGAAGAGGGGGAGAGGGAGAGAGAAGAAGAAGGGGGAGAGGGAGAGAGAAGAAGAGGAGGGAGAGAGAGAGAAGAAGGGGGGAAAGGAGAGAGAGAGAAGAAGAGGGGGAGAGGGAGAGAGAAGAAGAGGGGGAGAGAGAAGGAGAGGGAGAGAGAAGAAGAGAGGAGAGAGAGAGAAGAGAGGAGAGAGAGAAGAAGAGGGGGAGAGGAGAGAGAAGAAGGGGGGAGAGGGAGAGAGAAGAAGAGGCGGGGGAGGGAGAGAGAATAAGAGGGGGGGAGGGAGAGAGAATAAGAGGGGGAGGGAGAGAGAAGAAGAGGGAGAGAGAAGAAGAGGGGGGAGAGGGAGACTGTTTAAGAAGTACCAAAACAAAAACCTCTAGAGCTAAGAACATAGTAAGTGAGATAGGGAGGGATGATGGGAGGAGGGGAGAGAGGGAGGGATGATGGGAGGAAGAGGGGAGAGAGAAATAACATGAAATGATAGCTGGAATCCTTTCTTGTGTGCTTTTTCCCACCAAACATTTTCATTTTGGTTTCTGCACTAGATCCCCTCTCTTTCTCTCTCTGTCCTTGTCTTTGTCTTTTTCTCTGTTTTCCATGGTGAGCGTGGCAGCACGGCGAGGCAGCAACATCTTTTTCTCTGTGTTTTCCATGGTGAGCGAGGCAGCACGGCGAGGCAGCAACATCTTTTTCTCTGTGTTTTCCATGGTGAGCGAGGCAGCAACATCTTTGTCTCTGTGTTTTCTATGGTGACGTGGCAGCACGGCGAGGCAGCAACATCTTTTTCTCTGTGTTTTCCATGGTGAGCGAGGCAGCACGGCGAGGCAGCAACATCTTTTTCTCTGTGTTTTCCATGGTGAGCGAGGCAGCAACATCTTTTTCTCTGTGTTTTCCATGGTGAGCATGGCAGCACGGCAGGCATCTTTTCTCTGTGTTTTCCATGGTGAGCGAGGCAGCACGGCGAGGCAGCAACATCTTTGCCTCTGTGTTTTCCATGGTGAGCGTGGCAGCAAGGCGCAGCAGCAACATCTGTGTTTTCCATGGTGAGCGTGGCAGCACGGCGAGGCAGCAACATATTTGTCTCTGTGTTTTCCATCGTGAGCGTGGCAGCACGGCGAGGCAGCAACATCTTTGTCTCTGTGTTTTCCATGGTGAGCGTGGCAGCATGGCGAGGCAGCAACATCTTTTTCTCTGTGTTTTCCATGGTGAGCGGGGCAGCACGGCGAGGCAGCAACATCTTTGTCTCTGTGTTTTCCATGGTGAGTGGCAGCACGGCGTGGCAACATCTGTGTTTTCCATGGTGAGCGTGGCAGCACGGCGAGGCAGCAACATCTTTGTCTCTGTGTTTTCCATGGTGAGCGTGGCAGCACGGCGAGGCAGCAACATCTTTGTCTCTGTTTTCCATGGTGAGCGTGGCAGCACGGCGAGGCAGCAACATCTTTGTCTCTGTGTTTTCCATGGTGAGCGGGGCAGCACGCCGAGGCAGCAACATCTTTGTCTCTGTGTTTTCCATGGTGAGCGGGGCAGCACGGCGAGGCAGCAACATCTTTGTCTCTGTGTTTTCCATGGTGAGCGGGGCAGCACGGCGAGGCAGCAACATCTTTGTCTCTGTGTTTTCCATGGTGAGCGCAGCAGCACGGCGAGGCAGCAACATCTTTGTCTCTGTGTTTTCCATGGTGAGCGTGGCAGCACGGCGAGGCAGCAACATCTTTGCAGTAATGCTTTATTTATTACAACCCTTCTTCAGTAGGAAACTAGTTCCGGGCTCTCATCCCCCTAAATACCTTTTAATCATCTCTCCCTTTAAATCATCTCCTGGTCTCTCGCTCTCTCTTCCTACATCCTCCCTATTTTCCCCTCACTCTTCCTCCTTCACTCCTCCCTCTTTTCTCTCCATGCTTTTTTTTCTCTCGTCTCCTTCTTTTCTTTCCCCGCCGGCTGCTTCATTCGTTTGTAATTTAAATATTTCTCTTTCTTTAACCCACCACAGAACCAAAACAAGGACAAAATTATTCTGCTTGGTTCTCTCCCCCCTTCCTGTATCTGCTCCCCTCTCTTTCTGGTGCGAGCAGAGCGAGTGAGAGAGGGAGAGCAAGAGAGAGAGGGAGAGAAAGAGATGGAGCGAGGGAAAGAGAGAGAGAAGTCCCCCGCACCAATAAAAATAGATAGGTTGTCATGCTGATGAATGATTAACTCAGGGAGAGAGAGAGACAGAGGGAAGGGCCCTAGCAGAAGGGGGCTCCAGACTAGCGAGCGGGAGACTGCAGCTCGTGTCTTTTCTCCAAGACGCGACTGGAAACTCAATAGGGCAGGGACCCTTAATTATGCACCCACGGCACGGCTGTCTGTGAAGTTGCCTGTTTAAACATCTAAAAGGAACTCAGGCTTTTAACATTGAAGGAAAGAGAAATAAGAAAAGAGAAAGTGGGGTGGTTTCAGTGCCTTGCCTTTCCTCTGCTTCAAATACACATTAAAGACAGAAGGATTTACTCTGCCTAAAATACAGATAGTACAGACAGCTGTGACATCCTCAATACATTCATCCATTCCCTTTGTTTTCGTCCTTCTCTTTCTGGTTATGTGTTTAGTTGGAGGGGAGAGGGGAGAGGGGGAGAGGGGGAGAGAGAGAGGGAGAGGGAGAGGGAGAGGGAGAGAGAGGGAGAGGAGAGAGGGAGAGGGAGAGGGGGAGAGGGAGAGAGAGGGAGAGGGAGAGGGAGAGGGGAGAGGGCCTGTCATGCAGAGAAAACAAGCATTAGAAGTAGATTGAAGAGGGGTTAGCCATTGTTCTAGGGATTTAAACAGACATGGGGTCATTACATTGGGGTTTTATAGAGTGATATTATAGTGATATTCCCATGATGTAACATGGTATTATTAATGTCCTTTACAACGGGTATTAGAGGGTTATTTCAAACATATGACTGGGGAATATTATCCTCCTGAATGATATGGAAAATGTAGTTCCTTGGAAAGTACAATCATATGCAAAATAATAGAATGTGAGAGTTATGTATCTCAACACTGTTTTCTGCTCTATGTGAAGATACAGTATAGTATTGACTGTAAAACTTTGGTGTCCATTCCTCCTCATTCACAGCGTCAAGGCATTCAGCCTGTCTACAGCAAACATGAGTACCCTTCCAGAGGGTAAGGCTGAGAGAAGAGCTAAATTAAGACCACCAGATCCAGACTCCCAGCTCAGCCTGTCTGTCTGTCTGCCTCCTCTGGGCCCGTCTCTCTGGTCACTACCCAGGACCTCACCCGCTGGCTGGGACCCCTTGGTACCAAATCTTGAACTGGCTCACATCCAGACTTCATTTCTACAGGGCCCCCCTAGACTGACTGACGATCCAGACCCAGGGTCCATCCATAAAGCAGAATTCCAACAATCAGAAATAAAACCTTTCAACCTAAATTACAGAATCTCCCTCCAGTAAACCCAAGCCAGCAGAGTGATTCCTCCTTCGGTGCTGAGAAAGATGAGACTTGTTGTCTCCGCATTCTAACTTCAAAGGAGAAAGCAGCGACTGCTGTGTCTCTGGGGTTACGACAGATAGTGTTCCCTCTCTCCTTTTAACTATTCCTCAGCATCACACTGCTCTGTCTTGTCTCAACACAACACTCCTTTCATATCAGACAGGGGGGAGATAAACTGGGCTTCTCTAGCCAAGCTAACCCAGAACATTCAGAGTTCTATAACAATGGACTATAGAGTCAAAATGGTGTGTCCACTTTATACCTCCTGTCGGTTCCTCCAACACTGGTTCTGATGGCTCAGCTAGTTGGACCATGGTGCACGCACACACACACACACACACACACACACACACACACACACACACACACACACACACACACACACACACACACACACACACACACACACACACACACACACACACACACACACACACACACACACAATGCCACCCCTTAGCTGTATTTCATCAGGCCTGGATGAGAGAGACACCACCAACACAAAGCACTGTCCCATCCCTGGGGCTGGGTTGGCTCTTAATGACAGATTCACTGCCAACCATGCGCTAGGGTACCCAGTCAGCCACAGGTGGAATGGAGAGGGTTTCTCTGTGTGTGTGTTATTACTCTAGTCTTCACAAGCACCAGTAAACTCACTGCACTGACTGCTTAGATTGGATAACACTGCTGTGTAAAGATACTGTTTTAGCCTAGACACATAACACAATAGGACTGACTGAGAGCACTCATGGACTCATGGAGAGAGAATGAGAAGAGAGAGAAAGATGGTAAATAGAGATATCATTTTGGGAACAACAAGCTCCCTCTCTTGTGTATCTCACATTCACACACACACACACACACACACACACACACACACACACACACACACACACACACACACACACACACACACACACACACACGCCCACAATGCCACCCCTTAACCTGCTGTATTTCATCAGGCCTGGGTAAGAGAGACGCCACCAACACAAAGCACTGTCCCATCCCTGGGGCTGAGGAAGAAAGGAGGGAGAGGCAGACCAGACGCTTTCCTTCTTCTCCCTGTCCTGTTTCAAGCCCTGCCATCTGCCTGCATGGAGAGGGTTTGGGCTGGGCAGGGCAGGGCAGGGCAGGGAAGGGAAGGGGCTGGGCAGGGGACTGGGCAGGGGGCTGGGCTGGGGGCTTGGCTGTGCTGGGCTGGGCAGGGGGCTGGGCTGGGCAGGGGGCTGGGCAGGGCAGGGGGCTGGGCAGGGCAGGGGGCTGGGCAGGACAGGGCAGGGCAGGGGGCTGGGCTGGGTAGGGGCTGAAAACAGCAACACAGACCTTAGTAACTAGTGCAGAGAGACAGGGAGAGAGGGATGGGGGACAGGGGGAGAGGATGAGAGGATGAGAGGGACTGTGAGATAGGGGGAAAGGATGAGAGGGACTGGGGGACAGGGGAGAGGATGAGAGGGACTGGGGGAGAGGATGAGAGGGGGACTGGGGGATAAGGGGAGAGGATGAGAGGGACTGGGGGAGAGGATGAGAGGGACAGGGGGATAAGGGGGAGAGGATGAGAGGGACTGGGGGAGAGGATGAGAGGGACTGGGGTATAGGGGGAGAGGATGAGAGGGACTGGGGGATAAGGGGAGAGGATGAGAGGGACTGGGGGATAGGGGGAGAGAATGAGAGGGACTGGGGGATAGGGGAGAGGATGGGAGGGACTGGGGTATAGGGGGAGAGGATGGGAGGGACTGGGGTATAGGATGAGAGGATGAGAGGGACTGGGGGATATGGGGAGAGGATAAGAGGGACTGGGGGATAGGGGGAGAGGATGAGAGGGACTGGGGGATAGGGGGAGAGGATGAGAGGATGAGAGGGACTGGGGGATATGGGGAGAGGATGAGAGGGACTGGGGAATAGGGGGAGAGGATGAGAGGGACTGGGGGATAGGGGAGAGGGAGAGGATGAGAGGGACTGGGGAATAGGGGGAGAGGATGAGAGGGACTGGGGTATAGGGGGAGAGGATGAGAGGGACTGGGGTATAGGGGGAGAGGATGAGAGGATGAGAGGGACTGGGGTATAGGGGGAGAGGATGGGAGGGACTGGGGTATAGGGGGAGAGGATGAGAGGATGAGATGGACTGGGGTATAGGGGGAGAGGATGGGAGGGACTAGGGTATAGGGGGAGAGGATGAGAGGGACTGGGGTATAGGGGGAGAGGATGGGAGGGACTGGGGGATAGGGGGAGAGGATGAGAGGATGAGAGGGACTGGGGTATAGGGGGAGAGGATGGGAGGGATTGGGGTATAGGGGGAGAGGATGGGAGGGACTGGGGGATAGGGGGAGAGGATGAGAGGATGAGAGGGACTGGGGTATAGGGGGAGAGGATGAGAGGATGGGAGGGACTGGGGGATAGGGG
The DNA here is from genome assembly GCF_018296145.1 of Oncorhynchus tshawytscha. NCBI lineage: Eukaryota > Metazoa > Chordata > Actinopteri > Salmoniformes > Salmonidae > Oncorhynchus > Oncorhynchus tshawytscha. The sequence goes on along the minus strand of NC_056439.1, from coordinate 38,343,075 downwards.
GAGAGGATGAGAGGATGAGAGGGACTGGGGGATAGGGGGAGAGGATGAGAGGATGGGAGGGACTGGGGGATAGGGGGAGAGGATGAGAGGATGAGAGGGACTGGGGTATAGGGGGAGAGGATGGGAGGGACTGGGGTATAGGGGAGAGGATGAGAGGATGGGAGGGACTGGGGGATAGGGGGAGAGGATGAGAGGATGAGAGGGACTGGGGTATAGGGGGAGAGGATGGGAGGGACTGGGGTATAGGGGGAGAGGATGAGAGGGACTGGGGTATAGGGGGAGAGGATGGGAGGGACTGGGGTATAGGGGGAGAGGATGGGAGGGACTGGGGTATAGGGGAGAGGATGAGAGGGACTGGGTATAGGGGGAGAGGATGGGAGGGACTGGGGGATAGGGGGAGAGGATGGGAGGGACTGGGGTATAGGGGGAGAGGATGGGAGGGACTGGGGGATAGGGGGAGAGGATGAGAGGATGAGAGGGACTGGGGTATAGGGGGAGAGGATGAGAGGATGAGAGGGACTGGGGTATAGGGGGAGAGGATGGGAGGGACTGGGGTATAGGGGGAGAGGATGGGAGGGACTGGGGTATAGGGGGAGAGGATGGGAGGGACTGGGGGATAGGGGGAGAGGATGGGAGGGACTGTGGAATAGGGGGAGAGGATGAGAGGATGAGAGGGACTGGGGTATAGGGGGAGAGGATGGGAGGGACTGGGGGAGCCAGAGGCTCTAACATGCAGGGTGAATATCAGCTTTTTATTAAAACCATGTCGTTTCAGTACTATACACTCGAAAGACATACATCCAGTTGGTTTCATTGATATTCTGCTAGAACAAATAATCTCAGTCTTCGCTTATATAGAGAGCATAGGAGTCCCGTCAGAGTCATAGACTAGAGTACACACCCCAGGTCTTTCATCTCACTACGTCTGATCGCAGGCCTATTGTTACGGCTCATCAAGATGATCAGAGACATGACACGTTTAGCTCACATCAACATACACACACGCACGCAAACAGGCACCCACACACTCATATACACACACACACAAAACTACACTCATAGTACCCTATATATAGTATGTAAGTCAGACTCGTGAGCTGGATGTGAGAGCAGCTCCCATCAGACAGAGACAGACAGACAGACAGACAGACAGAGACAGACAGACAGACAGACAGACAGACAGACAGACAGACAGACAGACAGACAGACAGACAGACAGACAGACAGACAGACAGACAGACAGACAGACAGACAGACAGACAGACAGACAGACAGACAGACAGACAGACAGACAGAGCTGCTGCAGCAGCACAGTACAAACACAACACACCTCAATAATGACTTCAGTCACACTAACAGGACTCTGAGTGTGTTGGCGAGGCCAGTCCCAACCCGTTTTATCAGGCCAGATCAATATAGAAAGGATGCAGCGTTATGTGGCTCAGTCAGAGAGCAGAGGTGAGAGAGGACACATCAATCCCTGTCTTAACTACGTTGTATGAGGGCTGTTGTTTACTTAGGCCTGCTCTCCTTTCAGAGTTAACCAGGGTGAATTGCTCTTGTAGACACAGAATGAAGCGTGGAGGAAGTGTTAGACTGTTGTCAGGGCCTAAGAGGGCAGATTCTGTGTGAAAAATGACACACCTGAGAGTCCTGTATCCAGTATAAGTCTGTCTGGGGGGTGATCAGCTGAGTTCCGACCATTCAGTTGAGTTTAGAGGACGATATGGACACAAATCCATATCACAACAAATTGACTGAATTATCCCCATAACGATAAATAGAACGATGAGTTTATCACATTAATGTGCATCACAGTTTATATTACCTTAAAACTACTACTATTACTTTGAATGTTGTAGCTATCAATTGTCCCTTTAACAATATCCCATATTATCAGAGATTTCATGTCAAACGTTTCTCCAGTAAAGGCCTATTAGGCTACTTATTGTAATCAACGATATCAGCAAAGTGGTCAGTTCGGTGAGTGTCAATAATGTCTGGTTTATCATCCCAGCTCCAGGTAAGTTGATCTCCCATTATGTTTCTGTCGCATCTCTCCTTGGTCCTCCTCAGCCTGAGGCTTATTCCAGTCTGCATCACTGTTAGCTGGAGACTGGCTCTGTCATAACAGGCTTACAACAGGCTTGAATATTACAGCACACACATACATCAACTGGTTATCCAAGATGGAGGTGCATGTATCCAGTTGTTTTTGGTATAATTCTCTTTTAGGTCTGCAGTTCTAGCCTCCAGTCATAGTGTTGCTGTGTTTAAAACAAATGGGGCAAACCTACTGCCTCCCTCACCTTATCTTCTCCTACAACCCCCCTCAGAAGAGGCTGTTTCCAATTTGTCCAGGACCCTAGGGTGGTTGTGGGATAGTGCTTTACTGTTCTCTCTCTCATATGAGAGGCACAATGGAGGATGTGTGAGTGGGAGTCCAGTGAATGGCATTGTAACAGCTATATACTATCCACTGTACTGTTGATTTGAAAAACTTTCACTCACATTGACACAAATGCAGTCAAACACACACACACACACACACACACACACTTAAAAATACCTATCAACTTCAAGGCAGCGCTACTGTACGCATTCAGTCAGGGGAAATATTATTCTGTTGACTAAATTCACCAACCTCCCAAACATGTCTAAACAAATGGGTCTCTGGAGGCCCTGTTCTGAACCCAAATTGGGTGAGAAGAGGGGAAACAAGCTGAAGTTAATAGAACAAGGCTGGGGTTTAGAAAAAAGAAGAGATAATATTAGAATATATTATAATATAAAGGTAAACTAAAGAGGGCCTGAGAGCAAAGCCCTCAGAGGAAGCTATTACTGTTTGCAGTGAGTGAGTTGTGAAGTCGTCACTGAGGACTATACAGTTACTGTGGTTCAGTATGTGTTTTCTTTCTCTAGAGGTTGAGGTACAGGTCTCTCTCCTGTTGTTTCTGCTCTGAGGCAGCGTCGCATCCAGCGGTCTCTTCACACACACACACACACACACACACACACACACACGTTAGCCCTCACTGCTACATGATACACCCTTACACTGCCATTATACAGTATTTGAAAAATCACTTGTTTGAGTGTGCATTTGTGTGTGCGTGTACGTTTGTGTGTGTGTGTGTGTGTGTGTGTGTGTATGTGTGTGTGTGTGTGTGTGTGTGTGTGTGTGTGTGTGTGTGTGTGTGTGTGTGTGTGTGTGTGTGTGTGTGCGTGTACGTTTGTGTATGTGTGTGTGTGCACGTGTGACTGTGTGAGAGCATCATGCTGGGTGATTGATAGGTGCTCTGGAAGCATCGCTTACTTACTGCTCAGTGGAGACCTGAATCCCTGCTTATACCTCACTTAGGAGTCCCACACCTCTCTCTCTCTCTCTCTCTCTCTCTCTCTCTCACTCTCTCTCTCTAACTCTCTCTCTCTAACTCTCTCTCTCTCTCTCTCTCTCTCTACACAATATTGGTGTCATACCACACAGTAACCTGAGCCAGTCTTTTGTGTGCACTACAAAGACAGGAGAACACATTAGGAGGCACGGCCTTCTCAAACAGTGGAGTGTCATTGTTGTCATAGGCGAATGGCGCGGGAGGACAGCCATTTGAATGTGAACTTCTTTTTTTAAATCAAAATGCGTTTTTTGTCAGACAACTTGTATGCCACCTGTAAATACGAATGAAATTGTTAAATTACGAGCGTTGTTGGTTTAGCCACAGAAAAAGTTGGCAACCTTGCCACTAGCCAATCAGATAATGAGTGGGCTCGACATGCTGAGAGATGAGTTTGGATTGTTCTGCCATATACTGTAGCCCACTTCTGTCTATTTGAGCTCGTCAATATGTGTAGGTAATCCTGTCTAACGCAGCTTTTTTAAAATATATATTGCATAGTAGAACTGTATAAGTGTTGCTCTGCACTTTCGGGGGGACTGAGTTTTGAAATCAGTGGAATTAGAGTGTGATACCTAAGGAGATGGAGAAAACACCTGTCTCCGGATTACATCTTCAAACTAAGGGAAACCATGGCATCCGTGACAGGGAGAAGCGTTGCTCCATGATCTGTACGTGTAAGATTGTCTAGCTAGATACATTGTAAGATATTACATGTTTCTAATTTTGACAAAGTCGTTTTCATTTCAAGTTAAAGTGTACTGTTAGCTAGCTAGCTAACGTTAGCCGGTTGGCTTGCTAGCTATCATTACGCATATGATCTTATTATTTGATTCTCAGTGCCATTTGCTTTGCTAGTTATAGCCTAATATTAGCTAGCTAACATTGAACCTGGTTGGTTAGCTACCTGCAGATTCATGCAGGGTAGTAACATCATGAGTTGGAATTATGGTTCATTGTTTACCTAGCTAGCTAGCTAGCTCCATGTCTTAAGAAAAGACTCCACTATGCAAATAACCATTTCAATATAATGTCACTGCGACAACTGTTGATATGCATAGCTGGTAAATTCGCTCTGGCTATCTACTACGATTTCAGAGCACTCTCGTCTGAGTGTGCCAGAGTGCAGAATAACAGACAAATTTACGAACGCTCAACACCTGTTGAATATGGCCGGTGTCAGTAAACGTTGGCAAAAAAGCATAAATTGTTGCCAGCAGCACAGTTGCAGACACCAACGCTCTGGATAGAATAAAAACAGCCTAACCAGCTCTGCTAGGACCAGTAAAATGGTCAGTGAACTGTTCTCTCATTTGTGTCTGGAAGTACCTAGCAAGCTAGCCAACCTTAGCCAGTTAGCTTGGGTGCTTGACTGCTGCTGTTATGACAGAACACTCGGTTCAACACTTAAAGAGATCGGTGGAACTAAAGCTTAAGAGGGTGTGAACGATGCTGAATGGGTGTAGACAAAGAAGAGCTCTCCAGTAGGTACCAAAACATTCAAAGGCATTTTAAAAAAGCGAGGTTACAAGTTTATCAACTTTCAAAGCAGAATTACTTCCCCATTGTTCCTCAAATGCGGTGTATTATATACCATTTTGTAGCTCTGAGTCTCTGCTTTTATTCAGAGTAAAAAACACAAGAACAAAAACAATTATACATAAGACCGAATCAAGGCGGTTGGTCACAATTGAGAAGAGGAGACCCATCCGACCTAGGTACTGGGTAATGGTAGGAGAAACACTGACTTCGCTAGTTATTCTGGTGACATTGTGAATTACTGTAGCACTGACCATCACTGGAGGCCATCTCCTCTCACTGGCTGTACCAAGATCAGCAGAGAGCTCTCTGACCTCCCCTGCTGCCTGTGACAGACTGTTAAATGCTGGTCTGAGACCTGTGGGGCTCATTAGGTTCCTGTAGCAATCTTCATGTAGCCCAGAGCCCAGTGGTCGAGATGAAGGGAACACAGAACGCTCTCTATCTCTCTCTCACACACACACACACACACACACACACACACACACACACACACACACACACACACACACACACACACACACACACACACACACACACACACACACACACACACACACACACACACACACACACACACACACACACACACACACACACACACACACACACACACACACACACCATTGCTTTGTTTTCTGTTTTATTTCCTCCTCTCGTTGAAGACTTGAAAGTGATTACTGATGCGGTCCACTACATTAGCATAAGACCAAAAATAGTGAGGGAAGATTATCATATCAGAGAGATGCTTGTTTGTTTATACTATTTATTTTGATATTTTATTCACTGCAGCTCGTCTCGTGAGGATGTGTTCGCTTGGAGAAGGAAGAAAATGCAAGTCTGAGAGACAGGACAAGACTCTCTCTCTCGCTCTCTCTCCCTCCTTCTCTGTCTCCCTCTCTCAGTTTTCCCTCATTCAGACATGCACACAGCCAGAAAACATGAGCTTTGAGTCAAGCAGTAACTATTTACAATACAAACACATACATTCACAGACCAACATACACTATCTACTTTACTGTCTGAATGGTCTGATAGATGACTGATGCCTTCACATGTAGTTTACAGTCAAGTCTGCATTTCTCGCAGAAATCAACAAGGTAGAAATAAAAACACTACAAATGGAGGACATAGAAGGCACAGTATGTAGATATGTGAGGGTGTATACTGTATGTGGGGGGTGGAAGTTGTATATGTGGGGGAGTGAAGTTGTGTTAGAAGATGGGGTGCTCATGTGTTTGTGTGATTGGAAAAGTGTGATTAATTAAGTGAGTGAACAAGGAAAATGGTTGCAAATCCCTGAGCCCATGTGTGTCTGCCAGCAGGAGTTGTTACCGAGCGACAGGGTCTTCACTTTTGAGCAGATATGGGATATACATTTTAAAATGAATTACAAATAAAGTGCATTCCGAAATGTTTCAGACCCCTTAACTTTTTCCACATTTTGAGTCTTAAATATCCTGACCTAGTCAGATATACATGGTGAAGGCTCAATCAAGCTCGTCGTCTTGACTACGTCATTCTCGATTGCACAAAAAGTTTAAAAAGTGTTGATGGGGGCAGAAGGTGGTCGGCCCATCTAATAATTGGCATACACATCACTCTTACAAGAATTTCCACGTGGGAGGGGATATTGGAAATGTAATCCAAGCCTAACCAAGACAGAATAATTTATGACTTTTCCTACATAACATAGGTTCAGCAGATCCTTTTATTGTACGGGACACTTTAAATGTGCCTTTAGAGGACAGCAATTCAATACTCAATTGTCTAAAGAGCTCATATTAACAAAGGAAATTGAGGAACTAACACTACAGATACCAATAAAAACTGTACAATTGTCACGTTCGTCATATTGATGAGACCAAGGCGCAGAGTGATAAGCATACATTCTTATTTTAATGAAGGACAAACACTAAACAAACCAACAAAACGACCGTGACGCTATATAACACGAGTGCTGACAGGCAACTACACATAGACAATAACCCACAAAACCAAAATGGAAAATGGCAGCCAAATAGGATCCCCAATCAGAGACAATGATAAACAGCTGCCTCTGATTGGGAACCAATTCAGGCCACCATAGACCTACATTACCTAGACATACAAAAATCCCATAGATATACAAAATCCCTAGACAGGACAAAAACTCACATACCCACCCTCATCACACCCTGACCAAAATAAAACATAAAACATAGATAACTAAAGTCAGGGCGTGACAACAATAGAGACACAGAATAAGTTAGAGGAAAAATAAAAAGAACTGGAGGAACTTATTGAAGAAAGGGTAAGTGTAATATATTATCAAAAATAAAGCAAACTGGATGGGATATGGGGAAAAATGCACCTCAACATAGAAATGCTGCCAAAAATAATTTACAGAAGCTTGTTACAAATGACAGACTTATCCATGATTCACCAAACAATATATGGAAATGTCTGCTCTATCCAAAATTACAACCAACTGATTGCAGCATTACCACAAAAATGGAAGAGACAAGTGGAAGCGGAAGAAGTCTGTTTGTCCCTACATTAAAGACCAATATTGGTTAAAGAAAATTGTGATAAATCAAAAAGTATACCAGTTTCATTTAAGGACCAGAAAATTGTGATAAATCAAAAAGTATACCAGTTTCATTTAAGGACCAGAAAATTGACAACTGCGCCATACAGGTTGCAAAAAGTTGGGAAGAGTTTTTCGATGTGTCGATTCCATGGCACATGGTTTATGAACTGATACACAAAGCAACACCAGATTCAAAACATAGTTTTTAAATTATTATACAAAATTCTTGCAATCAATAGAATGTTATGTATATGGGGGATTTTCATCACTGAGCAAATTTCAAGTCTTCTGAGTGCAAACTTGAACTTAATGAAAATTCTATACAACCTCCGGAGTGCGTTTACTGTGAATACCTCAGTCACGCTCAAGGTCCTAAACGATATCATAACCGCCATTGATAAGAGACAATACTGTGCAGCTGTATTCATCAACCTGGCCAAGGCTTTAGACTCTGTCAATCACCACATTCTTATTGGCAGACTCAACAGCCTTGGCTTCTCAAATGACTGCCTCACCTGGTTCACCAACAACTTCTCAGACAGAGTTCAGTGTGTCAAATCGGAGAGCCTGTTGTCCGGACCTCTGGCAGTCTATATGGGGGTGCCACAAGGTTAAATTCTCAGGCCGATTCTCTTCTCTGTATACATCCATGATGTCGCTCTTGCTGCTGGTGATTCTCTGATCCACCTCTATGCAGACGACACCATTCTGTATACGTCTGGCCCTTCTTTGGACACTGTGTTAACTAACCTCCAGATGAGCTTCAATGCCATACAACTCTCCTTCCGTGACCTCCAATTGCTCTAAAATTCAAGTAGAACTAAATGAATGCTCTTGTAATTATTTTGCTACTATGGCCTATTTATTGACTACCTCCCTTATCTTACCTCATTTGCACACACTGTATATAGACTTGTTTTCTATTGTGCTATTGACTGTATGTTTGTTTATTCCATGTGTAACTCTGTGTTGTTGTTTGTGTCCCACTGCTTTGCTTTATCTTGGCCAGGTCGCAGTTGTAAATGAGAACTTGTTCTCAACTAGCCTACTTGGTTAAATAAAGGTAAAGTATATATTTTTTTAATAAAACACTGAGGCTGTACCCACTTTAAGTTAGTTTTAACAGTGGTCATTTTGGCTACTGTGGCTATGCAATCACAATGTAGGCCCACCAGAGTGGCCTACCATCAAAAACAATTAGAGAGAAAGTGTATCCCATAACATTTTAACATGGAAATAGCTGTTCTAGCCTGTAGTAGCAGCACATTAACCTGTTTATCCACTTGTCCTTCAGACAAGGAGGTGACTGAAATAAAATGCATCAATAGTCCCATACCATTATTACAGAGAATCACACAAATTATGCTATCCTCGGCCTATTGGCTACTTAGCATATTCAAGCCTGTTTCAAAATACACCACTGCCCCTTCAAGACAAAAAAAGCTCTTTGCCTGACTCATTTTTCAAAGAAATGAGTTTTATGCTCTTGTAGGAAGAAATCACTCCCCCAATGCTGACTACAAATTATCTATAACTGGGCTAATAACTCACTAAATAGCAAAATATATGAACACAAGTACAAATGTGCACATATTGCTACATGTAGCTCTCGCTTTGATCTCAAAACAAGAGCATCTACTCATGACCGCTCATGCTGTAAAAACAGTCCAGTTCAAAGTGAACGGCACAGATCCATATATGGCAATGGTCTATTTGCATACAGGCCTACTGCAGCTCTGATTGGTTATGGCGCACTGGTCTGTGTAGAGTACATGCCTGAGTCGTGCCTGTCAATGCAATTGAATTCTACTCCGACGCATTCTGCCTACAGCAAATCTCTTGTATAGTTAGGTTTGCATTCTCAGTCTTGCATAGTTTATTTTGCTTCGGTATGTTGCATTGAAAGTGGCTAATATTGCGTCGATTCGATCACAATTCCCACAGTAAAGGGAAACATTGATATTGTTAATTAACTCTAGAAAGTTGAGTGAAGTTCAATCTCGTGCTTCTCTGCGTGCACTGATATATCTTCTGCGTGGTGCACCCTCGCACAGCTTAGAGGGAACATTGAATTACAACCATCCCAGCTCTGCAGATTTTAGTGTAGCTATTGTTTTTGGTCGCAGGTTCAGAAGTAGCTGAAGAATTACAACATTTACTTGGAGCTAATTCTGCAAATAGCACTGCTGGGTGACTTGAAAAGACATGGTCAATCGATAAATAATATAATAATACTTTTATTGAAATGATTCCTCTTTAATTTACATTCTGTACAAACTATGAGAATAGAAAGGTTCCAATCTTTTGTGAAATATTACAGCACAGTTAGAAATGAAAACTGAATGGTTTTCAGTGATAGATGGGAGGGGTTGAGGGTAGCTGAAGGGTGGGACTAAAAACAAATAAACACAAATATTTTTTTTTGCTCATGTTAAATATACTGTGTCCGTAAAATATATATAGTAGTGTATGTTTAAGCTGTAGTAGTAGCAGCCTAAGTACTGTTGTCCATTATTTTACTCCAATTAGGGGAGGGGTGGTAGGATTAAGGTAAAATAATGAAGAAGGAAAACGTATTTACAAATATACAGTACCAGTCAAAAGTTTGGACACACCTACTCATTCAAGAGTTTTTCTTTATTTTTACTATTTTCTACATTGTAGAATAATAGTGAAGACATCAAAACTACGAAATAACACAAATGGAATCATGTAGTAACCAAAAAAGTGTTACGTTAATCAAAATATATTTTAAATGTTATATTCTTCTAAGTAGCCACCCTTAGCCTCGATGACAGCTTTGCACACTTTGGCATTCTTTCAACCAGATTCATGAGGAAAAATAAAGAAATAAAGAAAAACTCTGGAATGAGTAGGTGTGTCCAAACTTTTGACTAGTAGTGTATATGGGGGATTGGAAATGATGCAGACAATTACATTGATAGAACCCACAATATATCTGCAATATTAAAGCAGCCCCCCCCCCAACATAAAAAATGTTGTCTACATCCCTCTCTCCTCCTCCCTCTCTCTCATATTCCACTGTCGGTCCACAGGCCAGTCATGTCTGATGTGAAAGGATGAGGTGAGAGGAGAAGAGAGAAGAAAGTTATTTGGAGCTTGTTGACCCACAGAGTTGACCCCCCTAGTCTCTGGTAGGAGGGTTAAGGGCAAGGAGAAAGAGGGGCTCAGGACGAAAAAGAAAAATAAGAAGGGGAAAAAATCAATGAGGCCTCAAATGTCAGGCAGGGATGACCTTTACACACAGTCTCGAGGGCAGGAGAAAGGGAGAAGAGAGAGAAGAGTAGGAGAGTGCTAAAGGGAGTAGAGAGGGAGAGATAGAGAGGGGAAGGAGAGAAGGACAGAGAGTGTCCAGCGTGTCGATCGTCACATCCACGTTGAAATTAGCCCTTTTAAACGTATGGACATCAGTCCTCACGTCATCGGGAACAAATTAATTTAGTTAGGTTGTAGTCGTTCAACCATTCGCAACTGTAGTTGATATTAGCCCTTTTAAACGTATGGACAGCAGTCCTCACGTCATCGGGAACATAAGTTGACGTTCGTCAAGGGGCTTTTGTAGTGGTGGAGAGAAGGCGTGTTTAATAATTCACAATCAATCAATGTCTGTTCACTTGGGCGGGGCCACTGAGTGAGCAGAGTTTACTTTTATGAAAACAATTCTCTCATTTAGAAGCTAAAATTACATTTAATCTTTTCACAAATAGTTTCATATTTAAACATTTAAATTGCACAACAATTCCATGTGAATCTGATAACTAGAATGTGTAGACTTTCCAAGATAGTTTGTCATCCTATCATCAGTAATAATGTCTCTGACGACAACTGATCTGACATCATACTCTTTAAGTTTACAGAAAGATCACAGAAATATGGTTCCGTTCCCCACCCTTTTGATGTTACCAGACTCTCTCTATGTTAACAAAGGGCTTTCCAAGAGTCAAATCTGTAGAGTAGAGATAGGAAAGGGGGAAAGGTATTTATGGGGGTCATAAACCTTACCAACAGGGCAACGTCATGACACATTATTACAGAGAATCAGACAAATTATGTTACCCTCTGCCTATTGGCTACTTAGCTTATTCAAGTCTGTCTCAAAATACAACACTGCCCCTTCAAGACAAAAAAAGCTCTTTATCTGACTGGATTTTCAAAGATGTCTAGACATGTACACGTTTTATGCTCTTGTAGGAAGCAATCACTTCACTATTGTTGACTACAAATGATCTCCAACTGGGCTAATAACTCACTAACTAGCAAAGGATATAAAGAACATGTGCAAACGTGGCTATATGTAGCTCTCGCTTTGATCTCAAAAAAAGTGCATCTGCTCATGACCGTTCATGCTGTAAACACAGTCCAGTTCAAAGTAAATGGCACAGATCCATATATAGCAATGGTATATTTGCATATAGGCCTACTGCAGCTCTGATTGGTTATTCCACACTGGTCTGTGTAGAGTACTAGCTGACTCATGCGCAATACAATCCTACTCCGATGCATTCTGCCTACAACATAATCTCTTGCATAATTTGTTTTGTTTCGGTATGTTGCATTGAAAGTGGCTAATATTGCTTTGATTTGATCACAATTGCCAGTAAAGAAAATGTTGATAGTGTTAACTAACAGGGAAAATCTAGATAGAATGTTTGTCATCATGCCTGTGTGGTGTTCTGTGCATTATCTTTCACCATTATACCTAACAGAGATTTACCCCGATGTTGCTAGTGGCTTGCGGATATCAAGAATGATGTGCCTTATCAGAGGGGTTTTCAGGCTGAATTGATGGGGAATGTCACGCCCTGACCTTAGTTATCTTTGTTTTCTTTATTATTTTGGTTAGGTCAGGGTGTGACAAGGGGTGGTTTGTTGTGTTTTTGTCCTGTCTAGGGTTTTTGTTTGTTTATGGGGTTGTTTACTAGTCTAGGTGTTTTGTATGTCTATGGCTGCCTAGATTGGTTCTTAATTAGAGGCAGCTGTTTATCGTTGTCTCTGATTGGGAACCATATTTAGGCAGCCATATTCCTTGGGTAATTCGTAGGTGATTGTTTGTGATTGCACTCAGTGTTGATAGCTGTCACGGTTTGTTTGTTTGTTTGTTTGTTTGTTTGTTTGTTTGTTTGTTTGTTTGTTTGTTTGTTTGTTTGTTTGTTTGTTTGTTTGTTTGTTTGTTTGTTTGTTTGTTTGTTTGTTTGTTTGTTTGTTTGTTTTTGTTTGTTTGTTTGTTTGTTTGTTTGTTTGTTTGTTGTTTTGTTTGTTTAGTGTACTTTGTGTTCATTCGTGTTACATTAAAAGTATGTATTCACACCACGCTGCGCTTTGGTCTCCTCACTATGACAATCGTGACAGGGAATCCATTTAGATGACAGTTGAGAAGTAATGCGATACCATACATTTTTTCCTTCACAACAAAACAGAAGATTCTCGATTAGAGGTAACCTAGTGTTAGCTAGCTTCCTAGCATAACTGGACTAGCTAAGTTAGTTAGCTAGCTAACGTTACAGTCCTGTATTGAACTCTGAAAGCTGTCAGCTAAATCATATAGCTACACTACATTTTATTTTAATTTATTTAACTAGGCAAGTCAGTTAAGAAAAATATATTATTCACAGCCTACCAAAAGGCAAAAAACCTCCTGCGGGGACCGGGCCTGGGATTAAAAATAAATGAATAAATACATGACCAGAAGTATGTGGACACCTGCTCGTCGAACATATCATTCCAAAACCATAGGCATTAATATGGAGTGGGTCCCACCTTTGCTGCTATAACAGCCTCCACTCTTCTAGGAAGGCTTTCCACCTGACGTTGGAACATTGCTGTGGTGACTTGCTTCCATTCAGCCACAAAAGCATTAGTGAGGTCGGAAACTGATCTTGGGCGATTAGGCCTGGCTTGTAGTCATGGTCTTCCAATTCATCCCAAAGGTGTTCGATGGGGTTGAGGTCAGGGCTCTGTGCAGGCCAGTCAAATTCTTCTACACCAATCTCAACAAACCATTTCTGTATGGACCTCACTGTGACGCATTGACACGATGAAACAGGAAAGGGCCTTTCCCAAACTGTTGCCACAAAGTTGGAAGCACAGAATTGTCTAGAATGTCATTGTATAATGTATCATTAAGATTTCCCTTCACTGGAACTAAGGGGCCTAGCCCAAACCATGAAAAACACCCCCAGATCATTATTCCTCCTCCATCAAACTTTACAATTGGCACAATGCATTTAGGCGGGTAGCGTTCTCCTGGCATCTGCCAAACCCAGATTTGTCCGTTGATTTGCCACAGGGTGAAGCGTGATTCATCACTTCAGAGAACGTGTTTCCACTGCTCCAGAGTCCAATGGCAGCGAGCTTTACACCACTCCAGCTGACGCTTGCCATTGTGTATGGTGATCTGGTGCGGCTGCTAAGTAGGCTTGTGTGCGGCTGCTAAGCCCCGGAAACCCATTTTGTGAAGATGCCGACGAACAGTTCTTGTGCTGACATTGCTTCCAGCGGCAGTTTGGAACTCGGTAGTGAGTGTTGCAACAGAGGACAAACGATTGTCATGTGCTTCAGCACTCTGGGGTCTCCCTCTGTGAGCCTGTGTGGCCTACCACTTCGTGGCTACGCCGCTGTTGCCTCTAGACGTTTTCACTTCACAATAACAGCACTTAACCGGGGCAGCTCTAGCAGGGCAGAAATTTTATTAACTGACTTGTTGGAAAGTTGGCATCCTATGACGGTGCCACATTGAAAGTCACTGAGCTCTACAGAAAGGCCATTCTACTGCCAATGTTTGTCTATGGAGATTGCAACGGGTGTGGCTGAAATAGCCGAATCCACTAATTTGCAGTGGTGTAAAGTAATTAAGTAAAAATACTTTAAGGTACTACTGAAGTAGAGTTTTTGGGTATCTGTACTTTACTTTCGTATTTATATTTTTGACAATGTTTACTTTTACTCCACTACATTCTTAAAGAAAATAAAGTACTTTTTACTCCATACATTTTCCCTGACACCCAAAAAGTACTCATTACATTTTGAATGCTTAGTAGGACAGGAAAATTGTCCAATTCATGCACTTCATGCATCCCTACTGCCTCTGATCTGGCGGACTCACTAAACACACATGCTTCATTTGTAAATTATGTCTGAGTGTTGGAGTTTGCCCTGGCTATCTGTAAATAAAAAATTTAAATAAATCATGCATATGATTTGTATAATAAATGGAATTTGAAATGATTTATACTTTTACTTTCGATACTTAAGTATATTTTAGCAATCTGCTCCTGAGTGGCGCAGCGGTCTAAGGCACTGCATCTCAGTGCTAGAGTCGTTACTACAGAACCTGGTTCGATCCTGGGCTGTATCACAAATGCATCCACGGTCAAAACCAATGTCAACCCTTCTCAATTATGTTACATATCTAGCTAGTAAAATTATTTAGTTGCTGATGTTTCACATGTTTGCTAACAATTTACAAATGTGAGGTGTGGTGCAAAACAAGTTAACAGATGCCTGGCTAACTAGCTAGCCAACTCCAGTCATGTGCTAACATTTGCTGGTAAACCTTGCTTTAGTTGGCTGGTTGTAATGTTGTAGCTTGCTGCTTTGTAGCCATATCTACGACTAAAAAGAGAACATGTTTTAAAATCAAGATCTCCGATTTTTTTGTCATAGATATGGCTACTGGTAGATGTTTAGCTAATTTAGCAACCTTGCAAACTATCTAGCTACCTAGCTAAGTTAGCAAACAGACAAATTATAACATTTCTCACCACTGTAACACAGTAGTATGCTAGCCAGCAATACACAATATGGGTTTCAGTAGAAAAACTAAATGTAGCTAGGTAGCTAGCTAGGTGGCTTAATGCAAGAAAAATAACGTACTTAGCTAGGCAATGTATTTGTCATCTGCCCTCTTGGTGCTTGGCTATAGCTGAGCTTGTAACGTTAGCTAAAGCCAACACTTTGTTATATTCTAGTTGAAACATGTAAGGTTGGATGTCACCATGTAGCTAATAGAACATCAAAAAATGCTCCATGATCGAATTCGTGTTGATGAGAGGAATCACTTGAAGCCATTGCGTCTAGTCAGTTCTTTCAGTTTTGCCCAAAGGATTGTGTTGTTAGTGTCTGCCTCTTTTTCAAAAAAGCCTGCCTTGGGGAGGGACGGGGGCCAGAGCACAAAAGGGGCGGTCTTTCAGAGACTGGAAAAATGTGTCTGCTGGTATATTTAGCAATTCATCTTCAGATAGAGCCATTGGATGCCTTTCAGGAATGTTCCTATCGAACAAGAACAACCACATCTACACAC
The DNA here is from genome assembly GCF_018296145.1 of Oncorhynchus tshawytscha. Taxonomy (NCBI): domain Eukaryota; kingdom Metazoa; phylum Chordata; class Actinopteri; order Salmoniformes; family Salmonidae; genus Oncorhynchus; species Oncorhynchus tshawytscha. Next base: position 38,327,249 of record NC_056439.1, on the reverse strand, counting down.
GATCTATGTGTGAACAGTATAACATAGGGCCTTTGCGAAATGCCACAAAGCAGGACTACATTTATTTTTAGATCCATCAATACACCGGAAGCAGTCATATGGTGTATCATTCAGCAACCAAAACCCAGACCTGGCAATTATGTGTGAAACACATCTCACTGTCCTAAAAAAGCTTTGGACATTATGAAAACAAGCCCAGATTCCCCCAGGGTGAAATTTGCCTTTAAGACCACAGAACACAGTGCTGTGCAGAAAGAAACAAGTCACCTCAGCTCCAGCCTCCTCCACTCTCTGTTCCCCAGTATGTGTATGTGTGTGTGTGACCGTACCACCCATACCATTTCTCTCTAATCGTATTCCAGGCTGATTTGACTGCGTTTCAAGCTGTGATAAAAGAAAAATGGCGCTGTAGCGTGGGCGGTTGAGACACCGAGGAATTATGAACACCTTTTCACCGGGCGCATAATCAACCCCGACTCCCCCCAGATTCACTCAATCTCCCACTGGCCCACTTTCACTAGAATAACACAAGTTAGAGCAGGCCTAAAGCAGAGAGAACTTATAGCACGCAGTAACTAAGAGCACAGTAACTTAGTTTGCTCTAACTTGAAGAGAGCAGAGGAGAGAGGAGGAGAGGACAGGAAAGAGGAGAGGAGAGAGAGAGGAGAGGAGGAGAGGAGAGGGAGAGGAGAGGAGAGGAGAGGAGAGGAGAGGAGAGGGAGGAGAGGGAGAGGAGAGGAGAGGAGAGGAGAGGAGAGGAGAGGAGAGGAGAGGAGAGGGAGTGTAGAGGTATACTAGGGCAGAGTTTCCCAAAGTTGCTTATGGCCCCCTCCTCCCGGGTGCACGTTTTGGCTTTTGCCCTAGCACTACACAGGTGACTCAAATAAAGCTTGATGATGAGTTGATTATTGAATCAGCTGTGTAGTGCTAGGGCAAAAGCCAAAACATGCAACCAGGGGGAGGGGACTATAAGCGACTTTGGGAAACCCTGCCCTAGTACACCTCTACACCTCTCCTCTCCTCTCCTCCTCCATCCTGTCCTCTCCTCCTCTCTCCTCTGCTCTCTTCACCGGGAGGGTTGGGAAACCCTGTATTAGGGGAATATTCAGAGATGTATTCTGCCTCACACACACCTTTCTGTAGCGACGGGAAATCAAGTTGCCAGGGAGTTTGAGTGGAAATCATTTGGTAGAGAACAAGGGAAGGAAACAGGGGAGAAAGTAGGAGAGATAAGAGGTGACCTTTACTGTCTCCAGGCCTGCCTCTTCTGCGCCCAAATCCTCTCAGGACGAGAGAGGAAGGAATGAGCACCCTCTCTCTTTCTCTCCTCCAGCTCTCCGTTCTGTCTCCTCCAGACCTCCAGTCTGATTGCATGTCCCTGAGACCTTTACGGGGCTTCAACAAAGGTATACTGTGACCAGGGTTTTTATGGCCAACTCAGAGAGACATTTCCCCTTCACCTCACACTGACTGGGGTCGTCAGTTCTGTCAATCAACACCCAACACCCAACCCCCTACCTAAACCAACCACAACCCTCCCACAAACAGAAACATACTCCAGCCTGCATAGTTTTAATTGGGAAGAGAAGGAGGAGGGAGAGAGAGAAGTAGGAAAGGAGGGAAGGATGGACGTGCACTACTCTAAGCCCTGTCTGCCTTTGAACAGAATGTAGCATTAGAGGTGTGGAGAGACGGTCCCTCTCGTCTAAACCCCTCCGTCATTCCTCAAACACACACACACACACACTCACATTCACACAGACTCGGAAGGGAGAGACGCTTGCCTTTGAAGTCGGCACGGTCGTGCGTTCAAAGCCAGGAGGAAGGAGGAAGGCAAAACGGAAAAAAATAGGACACTTGAAGGTGACTTAGATTTCAGCATCATTTATCCCCCAACACACACCCACGCTACTCTCGCAAGTTAGCACACGCTTTTAGAACTACTCCCCGACCGACCAACGCCACACACAAACACACACGCACAAATACACACACGCGCGCACACACACACACCTGACACAACTTTCAAAGGACTGTGCAGCATTTAAAACTGTGTGTGTTCTACACTTTATTCCAGTCTTACAGTGTCATTTTAGTCTCTCTGTCTCCACACCCAGCAGCACTCTGAGTCTGTGACTTCCTCTTATGAAGCAGCTTGTAGCCAGCTCCTACACACTCGTATCTATATCTCACACACAGAAGTATGGAGAATGTGTATTACAATAGTCCTTTATGTACAACCAGACTCCCCATCCTACCGGTTCCCCCAGCTCTTTGTCTCTGTGCCAACTTCAGTGCACGCCAAAGAGAGTTCCTGTATGCTGTCTAATGAAGTTTAAACTTAGGGAATAACTGTGTCCTATACCCTGGCTTATGTATATTCATGCTAGTATATAGGTGCTGTACATAAAATACTATTCTAATACACATTCTTCTGTGTGTGAGATATGGATATGAGTGTGTAGGAGCTGGCTACAAGCTGCTTCATAAGAGGAAGTCACAGACTCAGAGTGCTGCTGGGTGTGGAGACAGAGAGACTAAAATGACACTGTAAGACTGGAATAAAGTTGAACTCTGAGGGGGAGAGGCTTGGCTAAACTCCCCTGTTTGAAAGTTATAAAGTTACAACATTGGACAGTGCAATGGAAGGGCAGACCACCCACAATGCCAAGCATCACCAGACAGGGTGAGACTAGGGACGTGCCCAGGTTGTTGTGAAAGCTTAGAGACTCCTCCGCCCACCTATCCCATAAAACTGCAATTGGAGACCTAACAAAACCGTAAACATCAATCACATCATAGAGACAGAATTATGGTATGACAGATATCCTCTCTAACCTAAAACAAATGAGATCATCAGAGAAGACAACTTCCCCCTGTCATTAAAGACGTCTTCATGACATCTAAACTAACAAGGGCCGGAGGGAGAAGAAGAAACAAACAACAACAAAAAAACAACTTGAGAAGAAACTAATCATAACCTGTGTAACTCAATTCCAAATGATCTGAGCTCATCCAAAGCACTGCATTCTTCCTCCTCCTCTCTCTCTCTCTCTCTCCCTCTCCCCCTCTCTCTCTGTCACTCTCTCTTTCTCCCTCTCCCTCTCCCCCTCTCTCTCTCTCCCTCTCCCCTCTCTCTCTGTCACTCTCTCTTTCTCCCTCTCCCCCTCTCTCTCTCTCCCTCTCTCCCCTCACTCTCTGTCACTCTCTCTCTCTCCCTCTCCCCCTCTCTCTCTGTCACTCTCTCTCTCCCTCTCCCTCTCCCCCTCTCTCTCTGTCACTCTCTCTCTCTCTCTCTCTCCCTCTCTGTCACTCTCTCTCTCTCCCTCTCCCTCTCCCCCTCTCTCTCTGTCCCTCTCCCTCTCCCCCTCTCTCTCTGTCACTCTCTCTCTCCTCTCACCCAGACGCCTTGGCAATTTTTCCAGCCAACAAATAAGCCATTATGTGGCAATAATGTGTGTTGTAATGGATATGCTGCCTTAGAGGAGCAGTCTGGGTGCCATTAGCCCAGCGCTGCCTCCCGCCACTCCGCTCGCTGCCTTCAGTACCTGCTCTGCTCTCTCTCCGCTCTCTCTCTCCACTATCACAGCCTGCTTAGAAATTACCTCTCGCTCACACTGTTTCAACTAACACCACACATTTGCATATCCTAATAACACAGGAGCTTTAAAGCCATTTGTTTCTTCTGCTGCTTCTGTCAAACAGTGGGATGGGTGGAAGGGATGGGGGGGCAGAGTCTTTGAAGAAAGATGATGTTGGATAGAGACAGACATTTGTCAGTCATCTGTAACTCTGAACAGTGTTTGGTTCCGCTCAAAGTTTCTTCCACAATAAAATCTCAAACAAAAAGGCCTTTACCGGAGGCCTATGTTACTCAGGTTCAGGCCTTACTGCTGGACAAATTTACCAGCCAAACAAATCAAATCAAATTTGATTTGTCACGTGCCGAATACAACAGGTGTAGACCTTACCGTGAAAAGCTTAGTTACAAGCCCTTAACCAACAACGCAGTTTAAGAATTAGAGTTAAGAAAATATTTACTAAATAAACTAATGTAAAAAAATAAAAAATAACAATAATGAGGCTATATACAGCGGGTACCAGTATAGAGTCAATTTGCGGGGGTACAGGTTAGTGGAGGTAATTTGTACATGTAGGTAGGGTTAAAGTGCATAGATAATAAACAGAGAGCAGCAGCAGCAGAAGTGTAAAACCAAATGGGGGAGGGGGGATCAATGTAAATAGTTTGGGTGGCCATTTTATTAATTGTTCAGCAGTCTTATGGCTTGGGGATAGAAGCTGTTAAGGAGTCGTTTGGTCCTAGACTTGGTGCTCCGGGTACTGGTTGCCGTGCAGTACCCGGAGCACCCCCCTATCCACATCGATGGAACAGTAGTGGAGCACCCCCCGGAGCACCCCCCCTATCCACATCGATGGAACAGTAGTGGAGAGGGTAGCAAGTTTTAAGTTCCTCGGCATACACATCACAGACAAACTGAATTGGTCCACTCACACAGACAGCATCGTGAAGAAGGCGCAGCAGCGCCTCTTCAACCTCAGGAGGCTGAAGAAATTCGGCTTGTCACCAAAGGCACTCACAAACTTCTACAGATGCACAATCGAGAGCATCCTGGCGGGCTGTATCACCGCCTTGTACGGCAACTGCTCCGCCCACAACTGTAAGGCTCTCCAGAGGGTAGTGAGGTCTGCACAACGCATCACAAGGGGGCAAACTACCTGCCCTCCAGGACACCTACACCACCCGATGTTACAGGAAGGCCATAAAGATCATCAAGGACATCAACCACCCGAGCCACTGCCTGTTCACCCCGCTATCATCCAGAAGGCGAGGTCAGTACAGGTGCATCAAAGCTGGGACCGAGAGACTGAAAAACAGCTTCTATCTCAAGGCCATCAGATTGTTAAACAGCCACCACTAACATTGAGTGGCTGCTGCCAACACACTGACACTGACACTGACTCAACTCCAGCCACTTTAATAATGGGAATTGATGGGAAATGATGTAAATATATCACTAGCCACTTTAAACAATGCTACCTTATATAATGTTACTTACCCTACATTATTCATCTCATATGCATACGTATATACTGTACTCTATATCATCGACTGCATCCTTATGTAATACATGTATCACTAGCCACTTTAACTATGCCACTTTGTTTACATACTCATCTCATATGTATATACTGTACTCGATACCATCTACTGTATCTTGCCTATCTTGCCTATGCTGCTCTGTACCATCACTCATTCATATCCTTATGTACATATTCTTTATCCCCTTACACTGTGTATAAGACAGTAGTTTTGGAATTGTTAGTTAGATTACTTGTTGGTTATTACTGCATTGTCGGAACTAGAAGCACAAGCATTTCGCTACACTCGCATTAACATCTGCTAACCATGTGTATGTGACAAATAAAATTTGATTTGATTTGATTTGAGTTTGTAATACCTACATGTTTCAATAATAAGAGAAAGGAAAATAACGTGGACATCAATAAGAGGTAATAGGATAGTAGGGAGAAATCTAAGAACAAGAGAAAGAGAGTGGTTTTAATTAAGTGAATAGCACAATAAAACAAAACTAGGGAGCAAAGAATAAATACGAATATCACAGGAAAGTAGGGAGAGGTTTGGGAATAATAATTATTCATATGTCGACAAATGGCCCCATTTCTCTCCATACTATTAAGCTAGAGGATTTTAATAAAACCATGGAGTTGATTAAAGAAGTGCACGGAAATTCTACAAATTTGGTTCGAATATGGGAAGAATTGAGGAAACTGGATAATATTGGGCATTTCCCTGCTAACGGAGAATTCAAATCAAATAAAGAATTCAGGGAGGCAATTATGACTTGACACAATCACATAAAACCAGAATCAAAATCTCAATATACCAGCGTATTGAAGTTAGTGTTCTCAACAGCATAATCACACTAAACCGCACTATTTGAGTATGGATAGTGTAAAATGGGGTACTTGGTAAAGTTGCTCAGTCTATTTTGTTCGGATTTCAAAGTACTAGTTTGGATGTACCAGAGCGCAGAATAACTGATGAATTTACGAATGCTCAAAGCTGGGTTGAATATGGCTGGTGTCAGTAAACGTTAGAGAAATAACGTAATTTGATTTATTGCCAGCAGCACAGTTAGTCACCAACATTTTTAACAAACAAGTAAAGAGCCTAACCAGCTCTGCGAGGTGAGTAGAATGAATAGTCTGGAAGTAGAATTAGTTTATGTCCGGAAGTAGCGTTAGCTAAATTAGCTAGCCAACTTTAGCCAGTTAGCTTGAGTGCTTGACTGCATAGAGGCAAGCAAAATATTATGCATTATGAATCAGAGAGCTTGGATCAACCCTGCACCTTAAGCGTATTTTGGGGGTAAATAATCCTTGTGAGAATCAAGGACAGTGGATATTAGGTAACATATTAAAATGGGCAGTATATATGGGCGAGAGCACGAATGATGTTTACGAATAGTCAATCTTTGTTTCACGCCGCATTCAAACAATCTCTGAAGGGTGTAGATTTGGGAGTTCTGTGTTACACTATGTTACAATATTGAAGATGAAGAAACTCATATGCCAAACATGGCCACATTAGTAAACTATGTGAGAGAGCAGGGTCACTAGGAATTATAGCTATGGTAAAGTACAACCGGCAAAACAAAATAACATATTTGGGCTTTCAAAAACCAAGAAGAAAATCCTAGTAGTTTTGAACTTGTGAGACTTTACTTCATTTTATTCCCAAAAATATTTATTGAATTGACAAAAGGGAGGAAGAGATAAGAGTAATTAAAATGGCCTCCCTGTGAAAAGTAGAAATGATGTTTGTGGTTGAAGCAGTGGTTAGTGATAAAATAATATAATCATATTGATAAGGAGGATTGATGTAAACGTAATGAGTGTTGACAGTATGTGAATGGTAATATGTTATTAGCGTCTTTATATAGCACTCTTAACGATGTGATATTTTAGTAATTTGAAAAGCTGAGGTTTCAGTACAAGGTTAAATGATGAGTAGAGGGATTGAGCCTTGAGATTGTAAAAAAGATTAGCTGTGGTTGAAAGCAAGCAGGTAGTGGGACATTTGAAGTAGACGTATGAGAAACATTCTTTGACAGTTTCTGATTATTGTTGCTTGGTTTTAATAGTTGGGTATCACCAGTGAATTTGAGCATGAAATGAATGTATTCTAAAATTATAATCTGTTTCTGTTACGTGGAACAGTGTCCATCAATAAAAATAGAATGAAATAAGTATTGACTACTAAACTGATAAGACAGATCAACCTTTTTGAAGTTTCTACATTTGTTAAACAACAGTGTTGTACTTTACTAATGTCACGTCCTGACCATAGAGAGCATTTATTTTCTATGGTAGAGTAGGTCAGGGCGTGACTAGGGGTTGTTCTAGTTTATATTTTCTATGTGGGGTTCTAGGTTTATTTTCTATGTTGGTGATTTGTATGATTCCCAATTAGAGGCAGCTGGTAATCGTTGTCTCTAACTGGGGATCATACTTTAAGTATAATTTTTTCCACCTGTGGGTTATGGGATATTGTTTATGTTTGGAGTTAGTGCACACAGCACCTCAGTAGTCACGGTTTGTTCGTGTATTGTTTATGTTTGGAGTTAGTGCACATAGCACCTCAGTAGTCACGGTTTGTTCGTGTATTGTTTATGTTTGGAGTTAGTGCACATAGCACCTCAGTAGTCACGGTTTGTTCGTGTATTGTTTATGTTTGGAGTTAGTGCACACAGCACCTCAGTAGTCACGGTTTGTTCGTGTATTGTTTATGTTTGGAGTTAGTGCACACAGCACCTCAGTAGTCACGGTTTGTTCGTGTATTGTTTATGTTTGGAGTTAGTGCACACAGCACCTCAGTAGTCACGGTTTGTTCGTGTATTGTTTATGTTTGGAGTTAGTGCACACAGCACCTCAGTAGTCACGGTTTGTTCGTGTATTGTTTATGTTTGGAGTTAGTGCACACAGCACCTCAGTAGTCACGGTTTGTTCGTGTATTGTTTATGTTTGGAGTTAGTGCACACAGCACCTCAGTAGTCACGGTTTGTTTATGTGTATTGTTTATGTTTGGAGTTAGTGCACATAGCACCTCAGTAGTCACGGTTTGTATTGTTTATGTTTGGAGTTAGTGTTAGCACCTCAGTAGTCATGGTTTGTTTATGTTTTGGAGTTAGTGCACACAGCACCTCAGTAGTCACGGTTTGTTCGTGTATTGTTTATGTTTGGAGATAGTGCACATAGCACCTCAGTAGTCACGGTTTGTTCGTGTATTGTTTATGTTTGGAGTTAGTGCACATAGCACCTCAGTAGTCACGGTTTGTTCGTGTATTGTTTATTGTTTTGTTAAGTTTCACTATTATTAAAGTATGTGGAACTCATATCGCGCTGCGTCTTGGTCTTGGTTAGACGAACGTGACAACTAAACTAATGCAACAGGTTAAACTGATAGGATTATCGGAAAGGGGCTATGGGATTGTTTATTTTAGATGGGGTCGATTCCACTTAATGGAACACTATTATCTGATGTGTCTTGAGTAGGATTCTTGCTTCCAGGACTGATGGAAGTCCAATACAGTATGTTAATTAAGGGAGACATAGAAGATCATGTCTCAAACAACATTTAGAAAGATTACCAGGAACAATCTAAGGTGAAACAGCTATTACATATGTTGATTGGACGTTGGTCTATTAACAATACCAGGATAATTGTACATAGTTATGGAAGAGAGAGACCAATCATATAATACCATATGAGAGTGATTTGTGTCTAAGTGTGGTACATGTTAAATAAAGAACGGGGTAGATTAAAACAAACATTTAATGATTGGAGTAAGGACAGTGGATTTACCATTATCATGTGTGGTTTATAAATAATACTTTGGGATTGCTGATTAAGATGTAGCATAGTGAATACTAACAAATGTACACTTTCTTTTCCAAAATAAATGTTTTCTGAGGCTATGGTCTTGTGATAGCAGTTAGTGAAATTCGGCAGTTTTATGGGCATAAAGATGTCCAGATTCGGTGATAAAGAGATGTTACCAAATTAGATAAGGCCTGGCCACTTTTGTTTGTTTTTGCCATATGGTTTACAACACACACACACCAGCACACACACACACAATTTAGTGGTTATGAATATGCGTTAGTGGTGTTGATACTGTGGGATTTATTTCAGATGTTTTTTTTCAATTCAGTTTCAAATTGGGTATACAGAAGGATGGAAATGTTTTGAAAGGTATTTAAATGGTTTCGGAAGGTCAGAGAAAGAAAAGGGAGAGATATGAACACCATTAAAATAAGATATGCATATTATTAGTAGATTTGGAAGGAAGTGGGAAATCTGAGGTTTGTAGGTTTTCAAGTCTTTGCCTATCCAATATACAGTGTAAATGGGGTCAGATGGCACTTCCTAAGGCTTCCACTAGATGTCAACAGTCTTTAGAACCTTGTTTCAGGCTTCTACTATGAAGGGGGAGCGAATAAGAGCTGTTTGAACCAGGTGCATGGCAGAATGCCATGAGCTAAGTCACACGCGCGGCCGTGAGAGCGAGCTGTGTTCCCTTTCATTTCTAAAGACAAAGGAATTGTCCGTTTGGAATATTATTGAAGATTTATGATAAACACATCCTGAAGATTGATTATATACATCGTTTGACATGTTTCTACAAACTGTAATGTGACTTTTTAAAACTTTTTGTCTGGACTTAGTGCTTGCTCGTTGTGCATTTGGATTACTGAACAAAAAGGAGGTATTTGGACATAAATTATGGACTTTATCGAGCAAAATGAACATTTATTGTGGAACTGGGATTCCTGGGAGTGCATTCCGATGAAGATCAGCAAAGGTAAGTCAATATTTATAACACTATTTCTGAGTTTTGTGACACCTCTCCTCGGTTGGAAAATGGCTGTATGTTTTTCTGTGGCTAGGCGCTGACCTAACATAATTGCATGGTGTGCTTTTACTGTAAAACTTTTTTGAAAACTGACACAGCGGTTGCATTAAGGAGAAGTTTATCTTTAATTGTATGTTAAATACTTGTATCTTTCATCAATGATGAGTATTTCTGTAATTTGATGTGGCTCTCTGCACTTTCACCGGATGTTTGTTTGAGACAATGCATTTCTGAATATAACGCACCAATTTCAAATTAGGTTTTTGGACATAAATATGAACTTTATCGAACAAAACACACATTTATTGTCTAGCATGTCTAACATGTCCTGGGAGTGCCATCTGGTGAAGATCATCAAAGGTTAGTGATTCATTTTAAAGTTTTTCTTTCTTTTGTGACACCTTTCCTTCTTTGGAAAATGGCTATATGTTTTTCTGTTGCTAGGCGCTGACCTAACATATTCGAAAGGTGTGCTTTTGCCGTTAAGCTTTTTTGAAATCAGACACTGTAGCTGGATTAACAAGAAGTGTATCTTTAAAATGGTGTATAATACTTGTATGTTTGAGGAATTTTAATTATGAAATATCTGCTGTTTTGAATTTGGCGCCCTGCAATTTCACTGGCTGTTGTTGAGGTGCATCCCACATATCCTAGAGAAGTTAAACATGTATTTATTTGTCTCTTTCCCTTTCAAGTCAATATGTTTTTAGGTTTTGTGGAACATAAGAATGATCATTGTTCCAGAAGAGGGACTGATGTATATTCACTAATTGATTTGAGAATGTTTTAGTATGGTTAAAACCGTAGAAATGCATTAGGAGTAATTCTCATGCTAGTCGCTGTAGGGACAGTAATTGAAGGAGGCTATGGGTATGGGCCATGTTAGTAGTAGCAGGGGTTATTTTAGTAGCATTGTTGAGATATCAGTTTATGAGGACTTCTGCCACATGACTTTGTAACTGGGAGGCCGTTGGGAGTACAGGGGGGCCTGTTATTTAAATATCACAAATTAGTGATCTTGCCATAGGAGGAGAGTCTATGTTGTCAGGAAATGACCCATGTGTATATCATCAGGTGAAAGCAGAGATAACCAAGGGCACGGGCTGAATTCTGGAGATTGAGTGAACATCAAGATTCACCAGACGGCGGGTGTTGGGACAGTGTTGGGACAGTGTTGGTCTGGTCCACACACAGTACTCCTTACAGCACCTACAGCGGTAGAGATTGTCATGTCTTTCCTCACTGGGTGCATAGTTCTCACCAGAAGTAAAGTCCAGCTGCATAATGGGTGAGCTTGAAGACACCATGACAGAGGAAGCGGAGCTAAAGAGAGAGAGAAACTACATTCCACTGTAGACAAATATGCAGATGAGTTGGGTCTAGGAGCGACTTTATACATCATAGTTGGGTTTGGTTAGATGCTTTATTGGTTAATGCATCATGTGAAAGAGGATAGATGTTGGGGTAATTGTACTCTAAACAACATTTTGAAGGCATCAATGTGAGAGCATATACAGTGCTGAGTTACCTCAAGAGGATGTAGCATTGATTTGCTTCACTTTCTCGTTCATACTGGGGAGGCAGGACCAAATATATCGCCTGAATATCCAGAGAGTCCAGGGATGGGGAGGAGTGACATGCCTGTTGCTCCTGATGACATATCTACTCTGGCAGATACCCCTGACAGAGGCATTGTCCAAGGGGATGGAGAAACAACAGGAGAATGGGAAGGAGACTTCCCTACCATCGACTTCTCTGCCCTCACATGGACTTCCTAACAGACAGTGGAAACCAGGACAGATGAAGAATGGTAGAATGGCCTTGACAGCAACAGCGGCAAACCTAGAAGAAATGGTCAAATCACTGCCCACTAGCACTAGTGCACCAACTAAGACAATGGCAAAACCACAAAAAAAGTGGGTTGCTGCAGAAAATCTGGACATCTGTTATCAACTGGGGTAGCCACAATGAAGAAACTACCCCAGAATCAAACATTGACCCAAAATTGAGAAAATAAACAAAAAATGGTATTAGTGGGCTCAGTGGGCCATAAAAATACAATAAACATAGAAGGGACAATTGTATACTGTGTAGCAAATCCCCCATGACAGGTATATTAATAGTACTGGAACCTGCAACGTTTAAGGTTTGTGCAAATGGTGCAAACTAGATGATGTGAAACTTGGACATTTTCATCAAGCTGACCCAATTTTCTGTGCCATGTGCAAAAAGGGGACTGCCCCTTGTGTTGGGATGGGGAATGTGTTTAAAGTATACACATAGTATAACAGAATATAACCATGTACTCAATGTAACAGTTGCTGAATGATAAATTATGTTAGATCTTCTGACCTTCTAGACCTTCTGTTCACCTAGACATGTATGTGACATAGGGTTTTCCAGTTGCAAGTCCATGGACTAGTCCAGTTGTTAAGAGGTGTCTGTGAGGGAGGGCCATGTGTTTATTTGTCATATTAAGAACAACATTATAAGGGTTTATGAAGTTAAGTTAATTATCTTTGAAGTTTTTATTGTTTTTCTTATATTTTCCATAACTGAGAACCCCGGGCAAGGTTAAGAAATGCATGCCATGCTTTTACACTGTATGCTAAAGGACAAACTGGCTTGAGGAGGAATCTTTTACTTCCTTCTAGCTATGTGAGGGAATATATTTGGTCCTGCCTCCCCAGTATGAATGAGAAAGTGAAACAAAGGTTGATAAGGTTTAAGGGAGGCAGATTGTCTCCTTAGCAACATAGAAGGTGCTTCCCTTCTCACTTGTACTGGAACAAACTTTAAGGTTTGGGACTTATTAAGCCCCAGAGGAGGGATATATTAGAAATGTTCCAGTACATATGTGTCCATTACACATTTCATAGTAGTCAGGAGGATAAGTGCACTCTACATGTGTGTCCAGGTCATTAGACACCATTAGACATGCACCTGTCTGCGGAGTGGGCATGTCTGGTTATTTTTGTTCCATTGCTATGGCCTAATATTTACTGTTGCTATGGTTACACCTATTGGGAATTTTCTAGAACACGTGTGCCCATTATACATCTTGGAGTGGTCAGCAGAATAGGTGCGCTCTGTATGTGTGGCTAGGTCATTGGGTACCATTGGACATGTCTGGTTATTTTTGTACCATTGCTAAGGCTCTAATATTTCTATGCCCTAATATGAAACCAAACTAAAAATTAGTGCAAGGCAAGAAGATAATGGTGGCTAAATGCCAGAGGGGATGAATCATTAACATAAAGAGGAGTTACTATGTGTGTGACGTAAGGATGAAATCTGTATAAAAAGTGTGTGCCAAGGCTGGAAAGTGAGTTGTTTCATGAACCAGCTCAGCTTATATTACTTTGTAATAAAGTCTAATTGAACTCACAGGCTCCGGTATTTGAGACATTTTATTGACTGAATATTTCCACGACTGCGTCAGAGCCGGTGTAGTAGGATTCAATCGTAGTCCTGTATTGACGCTTTGCCTGATTGATGGTTCGTCTGAGGGTGTAGCGGGATCTCTTATAAGCATCCAGATTAGTGTCCTGCTCCTTGAAAGCGGCAGCTCTAGCGTTTAGCTCGTTGCGGATGTTGCCTGTAATCCATGGCTTCTGGTTGGGATATGTACGTACGATTACTGTGGGAACAATGTCGTCGATGCACTTATTGATGAAGCCGTTGACTGAGGTGGTTTACTCCTCAATGCCATTGGATGAATCCCGGAACATATTCCAGTCTGCTAGCAAAACAGTCCTGTAGTGTAGCATCCGGGTCAGATTTGCCAAATGGAAGGTGAGGAAGAGCTCTGTATGCATGTCTGTGTGTGGAGTAAAGATGGTGTAGAGTTTTTTTTCCCTCTGGTTGCACATGTGACATGCAGGTAGAAATTATGTCAAATGGATTCAAGTTTGCCTGCATTAAAGTTAAAGCTTATGACCTTATACAGCTCGTTGAGTGCGGCCTTCGCGCCAGCATCAGTTTATGGTGGTAAATAGACGGCTACGAATAATATAGATGAGAACTCTCTTGGTAGATGGTGTGGTCTACAGCTTATCATGAGGTACTCTACCTCAGGCGTGCAATACCTCGAGACTTCTTTAATATTAGACATCGCGCACCAGCTGTTATTGACAAATAGCACAGTTGGTTCGGAGCCCGAAAAACGGCAGCCATCCCCTCTGGCGCTAACGGTTTCATTCTTTTAAGCCAGCAATTTGTGTGAATGGTCTGAGGGGCCAGAGTAATGTGTGTGTGTGTTCAGTTCAGAGGCAGTGGTGGGGCTTCACTCTGATCCCTGTTTCCTTTCTATGCTGTTCCTCTCATTATTTCACCAGCCCTCCATAGAGGAGCAGAGAGGTAGAAACACAGACACACCACTCCCCATCTGACACACACATAGGGAGAGGAGGAATAACAGTGAGAGGACAAAATACACACACAGACACATTTAATATAACAACACACACACAAGCACAACCTGCCTGGTATTTACTGAGTTAACTAGGTTGCTGCTGGAGGTGGGTGGGAGGGCTGAGAAAGCCCTGTATCTTGCTGTCTCTGTGCCTGGGCCTACCGTCAAGCCCTGCACACCCACTGACACCGCCACACCCTCTCTCGCGCTATGCATTATTAAACAAATATAATGTTAAATAAATATGAGATAGCATAACTTAACCAGGTCAACCCTTTGTGGTGCAGCATGGCTGTGCCTGCAGATGAAATGTGATCATGGGGTAAGCTACGTATGGTTGTCATGGAGACAGATGTGATGATGCAAGCTGAACCAGTAATACAATGCAAATGTGCTTCCTGCTCTGGATGGAATGGAGGAAGACAGAGGGGAGGTGTCAGAGGAGGAGACAAGTTTACCTTATTCTACTGGATTAAGAGACACAGCCCCAGGGTACAGGAGACAATGAGAATGCACAGGAAATACACACACTAACACTCACACAGGGGGAGAGGAGAGGAAACAGTGCAGGGTAAAATACACCGGCATATTAAAGCATCCTCAAATATACACCTAACCCCCCACCCCCCTCCACACACACACACACACATACACACACAAACACACACACACAAGGGGGTATGAAGAGAAAGGGCCCAGCTGTTGAGAGGCTTTATCAATGGCATATGGGCACAGCCTTCTCAGGACCCGTTGCCATTGCAAGAGGGGGCCCTATTTGTGGCCTGGACAAGGCCGGAGCTGGACACGGTGGACACTGCCAGTCTGGACACAAAAACTAATGGAATTACACTGGCATACACTGGCATACGACACACTGGGCAGAGCTGGGCCTGCCACGCTAGCAAATCCTGATATCTAACTCTGGACAACTGGAGAGGAGGCAGAGGGAAAGAAAGGGAGAAAAAGAGAGAGAGAGAGAGAGAGAGAGACAGAGAGAGCGAGAGCGCGAGAGAGAGAGAGACTGACATAGACAAGAGAGAGCAGAGGAAGCAAAAGGAAGGAATGGAAGAAAATAAAGAGAAATAAAAAAAGAGACAGGCTGAAAAAGAACACAGGAAATGGAAGAAAGGAGACGGGATAAGGACAGAGGAGAAAGGAGACAGAAAAAGGACAGAGGAAAAAGGAGACAAAATAAGGACAGAGGACAAAGGAGACAAAATAAGGACAGAGGACAAAGGAGACAGAATAAGGACAGAGGACAAAGGAGACAGAATAAGGACAGAGGACAAAGGAGACAGAATAAGGACAGAGGACAAAGGAGACAGAATAAGGACAGAGGACAAAGGAGACAGAATAAGGACAGAGGACAAAGGAGACAGAATAAGGACAGAGGACAAAGGAGACAGAATAAGGACAGAGGAGAAAGGAGACAGAATAAGGACAGAGGAGAAAGGAGACAGAATAAGGACAGAGGAGAAAGGAGACAGAATAAGGACAGAGGAGAAAGGAGACAGAATAAGGACAGAGGAGAAAGGGACAGAATAAGGACAGAGGAGAAAGAGACAGAATAAGGACAGAGGAGAAAGGAGACAGAATAAGGACAGAGGAGAAAGGAGACAGAATAAGGACAGAGGAGAAAGGAGACAGAATAAAGACAGAGGAGAAAGAGACAGAATAAGGACAGAGGAGAAAGAGACAGAATAAGGACAGAGGAGAAAGAGACAGAATAAGGACAGAGGAGAAATGAAGTACAGAGAACTGTGACTGTGATAGACAGCATCTGTCTGGGTATAAACCTGCCAAATCAAATCAAACAAAAATTAAATAAAAATTGCATTTGTCACATGCTTGGTAAACAACAGGTGTAGACAAACAGTGAAATGCTTACATGCAAGTCCTTCCCAATGATGTAGAGAGAACAATAGAAAAATAATAACCATCACCTGGGAGAGGACGTCTAGCTCGATAAAAACACAACACGCCATTGGTTGTTTGTCCCTTGCCTGTCCCCTGATTGAATAGATGGTCACTTTAATAAAAGAGCAACAGGTAATAAAACATTTCAAACTGACAGAGGAGTATATATATCAAATATCAAATTAGATTAACTTTCTGCCTCTGATTAACAGGTGTCATCCATGGTTCAAAGCTAAAACACACCACACACCTCTCCTCCCCTGTCCTCCCCCTCTCCTTCCTTTCCCTTCCCTAACCCCCCTCCCTTACTCTTTTCTCTCAGAGAGGATGTGTCCATCAGTGTAACAGTGTGAGCCACGCGTCTTGGTTGTTACATAATGTCCAACATTGGATTAACACCATTCAGTCTGTCTGCCTGGAGCTGAACTGCTTCTCATAGGACCAAGTTTTGTAGTGAAACAAAAACCATTAAACATATCTGAACGGGTCTTCAAATAAGACTGCTGCTCACTCATACATGCTTTATGCCTCCACATGCACAGGAGACATACACAGATACACACAGGCTAGTGGACTAGACTCCAGTCCAGCGTTGGGTCTTGTTGGACACACTTGTGTCTATGAAGACCAGAGCAGCAGAAGCAGCAGCACCTGAATGGATCTAATAACTGTGGCTAGCAGGAAACCAGATTACAGGGCCAATCATGGGCTCTGTACACACCGCCAGGACCTCAGACTTATTGCCTATAAAGCTGCAATATACAGCAGCCAGCAAAACAGTTGTAATCTGGCCCAAATCAAATTGTATCAGCCGGCTGGAATTACGCTGAGACAAGGAGCTCACAGGAGATTTCCATCAGGGTAGAATGGCTCAGCTCAGCAGGCACGGGAAACAATGGAGGGACGAGGTCATACCGGGATGTGTGTGTGTGTGTGTGGTGCTGTTGAGACTACACCACATCCAATCTCCACATCAATCAGCACACAGTGTCTGAGAGGGTATATAGACAGATAGACAGCAGCCATAATAACAGACTCAGACCCATTCCTCCACCATAGACCCTGTCTGGAGGATATTGGGGTCAGAGGTCAAACTGAGAGGGGAGGAGGGGAGAGGAGGAGAAGAGGGACCTTATGCTTGGGTGGCTGCCCAACAAGAGCTGGTTGGATATGGTCACACTCCAAAGGTCGGGAGAGGCTGTGAAGGAAAAGCTCTGAGTCACACACTCCATGCTGCTGGTGACAGTCACTGTTCCTGTCAGTGTCTGTCGTGGTGACAGCAGATGAGTGTGCTTTAATTGGCCCTTTACAGACATAATTTCAAACATCAAGCACATGGAAACAGAATGAAAGGGGTCAAAAAGCTTCAGAGAAAAGCATTCAGCAGTCCAATAGATACAAGTAGATGCTGGGGACACAGGAGTTGGCTATAATAATATAAATCTACTGTTGTAAACCTACAGTGGGTCCATACTGTGGTGGCCGTCCCAGCAGGCCGTGCGGTGCGCGTGTTCTGTGTGCATGCTGTACAGCGGCGGAGGCTGCAGGCGTAGACAATCATGGTCGGAGGATAATTAAATGCTTCTTAAAAGATTTAAACATGCTGTTTTCTAAAGCTCGATACCATATCGTTTATTGTTGCCTTCTAGGAGGGAAGCAGCAGTGAGAATATGCATTAACGCTACTAGTGGTGTGTCTGTGACAGCGCGTGTGTGTGTCTATGTGCTGGGCGGTGGGGTAGGGGTGGGGGGGCGTCTCAGGGTTGGATTATACACACACACCTTTTCTTGGTTGACATGTTACAGTTATCAGGTGTGATACAGAATCAATTCCTGTACAGAGAGCATTGTGTAAAACTGCTGAGAAAGTGGCACAGAGCAGTACTGTAATGTTGCTGTGAAGTAAACCGTGTGAGAAACATCAAGCAGTCCAAACCATCTGGGTGTTTACAGGACACCTTCATGTTCCCCTCAATAACCCAGTATTCAGTGTGTGGTCTGAGAGATAAAATAGCTATAATAATTTTGTCTAGTGAACTGTAGCTAAACCCACACAATGCACTGCCTGGTGATTGACAGGGGAGCCACAGCTGCACAGCCACTGGTGGACCACTGCGGGCAGACCCTATATATGGGACGGGGCTAGAGGTCAAACTCAGTGGCCTCGCCTTGGGGTACCAAAAAATCCCCCCTATACCCGCATCATACCCCCATCACAGACCACCTCGGCTCCAAGTCTGGACAGCCAGTGCCATAGACCTAAAGGCTAGAAGCTCGCTCTAGTGCACTAAGAGTCATCACATTTCAATCAGAGGGGGGTCCAACTTGTGTAACCCGCAGGTACAAAGAAATGGAACCTCACCAGCCACCTCTAGGAGCATCTCTCCCTTCACCCCTTTCTTCTTCCTCACTGTCCCTCTTACTCTTTCTCCACCCCTTCCTCTCACTCACTCTCTCTCCTCTCTCCATTGCCCCAGACCACGAGAAGTGATTTGCAGCAGCAATCCGTTGCTAATTCCCGCTCAGTGTTCATGAAAAATGTAGAATGCTGAGACTTTGGGGAAATGGAGATTGGCGCCGGGCCCTTCACAAGCTTAGCATTAATGGGACATTATTTTCACCCCCCAGACCCTCTCCTTTTTCCCTCCTTCCCCTCCATCTCTACCACATCACTCGCTTTCTCCCTCTCTCTGTCACATGCTCTTATGATTCATTACAGGCAAAAAACATACAAATTTAGCTGAAACAAATTTGGTGGTGCTTTTCCACTTTTATTTCCTTCTCTCTCAATAAGGGGATTTCTCTCTCAATAAGGGGCTTTCTCTCTCAATAAGGTGCTTTCTCTCTCCATTGGGGGCCTTTAATACTAGGACTTTGCTCAACCTCCGGGCCACCACCACAGCCCTCACCCTTTCTCCAGCCTCCTGCCCAACAAAATACATGAATATTCCATTAGTCAGTGGAATATTAGGAGCTCAAACAATCCACTTAGCTTTGAGATGAGGATACTGGAAACTGATTATGACTCTGTGTGTTAGTCTGAGTGTGTGTGTGTGTGATTACACATACCACCAGTCACACATGTTCCAAACCAATAAAACAACATAACTAAGATTTGTATCTTCAAAATGACATTCAGACGTCGGATCCAGAGCTAAATAGATGTAATGGAGAATGTCAGGCAGGAAGCGCCCGCGCAGGGGAAGACAAATGTTGTCAACCACTAATATCCCAACAAGTAATACTAGGCGCTTATGAGATGGTAATAATATCACAATAATACGATCAGGATAATTCACTGCCAGCCTCATGCATATCCTTCCTCCTGAGGAGGCCGCTAGTCCCCAATCCACGTCCCTGTCACTATAGCAACACTAACAGTGCGCCCAACTTCAAAGACATATGTAATTTCAGACTTCCAACAGCCAGAGGGAGTGGTGAGAATATTCCAGTGCGGGCGCTAGCTGGCAGGCAGCTGATGATGAATTATAAAAATATCCAGGAAGGTTACGATGTGGATCGAACCACTCCTGGGGGGAGAATGGAGGAGAGGTGGATCGAACCACTCTGCTAGCTTTCCTGGTGGGAGGTGGACCGAACCACTCCACTCCACTCTACTGGGGGAGAACAGAGAAGAGGAGAGGAAGAGAGGGAGAATGGTGTGTTCTTTCCCCTCTACTCACTATCTTCCTCTCTCGTCTGCCTCTCACATGTCTCTCTTCCTCTCTCTCTCTTTGCCTATCTTTTCCTCTTCTCTCCATCCCTTTTTCTCTCTCTCGCCCTCTTTCTCCTGTACTGTGTGTTCAGTGACAGCTATATACACTTAGTATTGTATTTCCATGACTGACCAGGTGAATCCAGGTGAAAGCTATGATCCCTTATTGATGTCACATGTTAAATCTACTTCAACTAGTGTAGATGAAGGGGAGGAGACAGGTTAAAGAAGGATGTTCAAGCCTTGAGACATTTGAGACATGGATTGTGTACGTGTACCATTCAGAGTTTGAATGGGCAAGACAAAATACATAAGTGCTTTTGAACGAGATATGGTATAGGGGCCAGGAGCATCAGTTTGAGTGTGTCAAGAACTGCAATGCTGCTGGTTTTTTTACACTTAACAGTGTGTATCAAGAATGGTCCACCACCCAAAAGACATATAGCCAACTTTTATTTTACTTTTTTTACCCCATTTTTGTGGTATCCAATTGGTAGTTACAGTCTTGTCTCATCTCTGCAACTCCCGTGCGGACTCGGGAGCGGACCGTGCGTCCTCCAAAACACAACCCAACCAGGTCGAGAGCCGTGCGTCCTCCGAAACACAACCCAACCAGGTCGAGAGCCGTGCCTCCTCCGAAACACAACCCAACCAGGTCGAGAGCCGTGCGTCCTCCGAAACACAACGCAACCAGGTCGAGAGCTGTGCGTCCTCCGAAACACAACCCAATCAGGTCGAGAGCCGTGCGTCCTCCGAAACACAACCCAACCAGGTCGAGAGCCGTGCGTCCTCCGAAACACAACCCAACCAGGTCGAGAGCCGTGCGTCCTCCGAAACACAACCCAACCAGGTCGAGAGCCGGGCGTCCTCCGAAACACAACCCAACCAGGTCGAGAGCCGTGCGTCCTCCGAAACACAACCCAATCAGGTCGAGAGCTGTGCGTCCTCCGAAACACAACCCAATCAGGTCGAGAGCCGTGCGTCCTCCGAAACACAACCCAATCAGGTCGAGAGCTGTGCGTCCTCCGAAACACAACCCAACCAGGTCGAGAGCCGTGCGTCCTCCGAAACACAACCCAACCAGGTCGAGAGCCGTGCGTCCTCCGAAACACAACCCAACCAGGTCGAGAGGCGTGCGTCCTCCGAAACACAACCCAACCAAGCCGCACTGCTTCTTGACAAAATCAACCACTTAACCAGGAAGCCAGCCGCACCAATGTGTCAGAGGAAATACCATACAACTGGCATCCGTGCCAGTGTGCACTGCGCCCGGCCCGCCACAGGAGTTGCTAGTGCACGATGGGACAAGGACATCCCTGCCGGCCCCTAACTCGAACGACGCTTGGCCAATTGTGTGCCGCCCCATGGGTCTCCCGGTCGCGTCAGAGCCTGGACTCGAACCCAGAATCTCTAGTGGCACAGCTTAGACCACTTTTTCCGTAGTGTACACTGCTCAAAAAAAGGGGTTCTGCAGGTGGGGACCACAGACCACTTCTCAGTTCCTATGCTTCCTGACTGATGTTTTGGTCACTTTTAAATGCTGGCGGTGCTTTCACTCTAGTGGTAGCATGAGACGGAGTCTACAACCCACACAAGTGACTCAGGTAGTGCAGCTCATCCAGGATGGGACATCAATGCGAGCTGTGGCAAGAAGGTTTGCTGTGTCTGTCAGCGTAGTGTCCAGAGCATGGAGGCGCTACCAGGAGACAGGCCAGTACATGAGGAGACGTGGAGGAGGCCATAGGAGGGCAACAACCCAGCAGCAAGACCGCTACCTCCGCCTTTGTGCAAGGAGCAGCACTGCCAGAGCCCTGCAAAATGACCTCCAGCAGGCCACAAATGTGCATGTGTCTGCTCAAACGGTCAGAAACAGACTCCATGAGGGTGGTATGAGGGCCTGACGTCCACAGGTGGGGGTTGGGCTTACAGCCCAACACCGTGCAGGACGTTTGGCATTTGCCAGAGAATGCCAAGACTGGCAAATTCGCCACTGGCGCCCTGTGCTCTTCATAGATGAAAGCAGGTTCACACTGAGCACATGTGACAGATGTGACAGTCTGGAGACGCCGTGGAGAACGTTCTGCTGCCTGCAACATCCTCCAGCATGACCGGTTTGGCGGTGGCTCAGTCATGGTGTGGGGTGACATTTCTTTGGGGGGCCACACAGCCCTCCATGTGCTCGCCAGAGGTAGCCTGACTGCCATTAGGTATCGAGATGAGATCCTCAGACCCCTTGTGAGACCATACGCTGGTGTGGTTGGCCCTGTGTTCCTCCTAATGCAAGACAATGCTAGACCTCATGTGGCTGGAGTGTGTCAGCAGTTCCTGCAAGAGGAAGGCATTGATGCTATGGACTTGCCCGCCCGTTCCCCAGACTTGAATCCAATTGAGCACATCTGGGACATCATGTCTCGCTCCATCCACCAACGCCACGTTGCACCACAGACTGTCCAGGAGTTGGCGGATGCTTTAGTCCAGGTCTGGGAGGAGATCCCTCAGGAGACCATCTGCCACCTCATCAGGAGCATGCCCAGGCGTTGTAGGGAGGTCATACAGGCATGTGGAGGCCACACACACTACTGAGCCTCATTTTGACTTGTTTTAAGGACATTACATCAAAGTTGGATCAGCCTGTAGTGTGGATTTCCACTTTGATTTTGAGTGTGATTCCAAATCCAGACCTCCATGGGTTGATAAATTTGATTTCCATTGATAATTTTTGTGTGATTTTGTTGTCAGCACATTCAACTATGTAAAGAAAAAAGTTTTTAATAAGAATATTTCATTCATTCAGATCTAGGATGTGTTATTTTAGTGTTCCCTTTATTTTCTTGAGCAGTGTATATTTACTGTTCCAGGCAGCAGTAGAGTATCTATAATCAGACCAGAGAGGATATCAGTGGTGCCTTTGGACATAGCCATATAACTTTTAGATTTGGATAGAAAACACTCTAAAGTTTCCAAAACTGTTAAAAAAGTGTCTGTGAGTATAACAGAACTAATTTAGCAGGCGAAAACCTGAGAAAAGTCCATTCAGGAAGTCGTTTTTTTTGTTTTGTAGTTTTCTATTCAATGCCATTACAGTATCCATTGACTTAGGACTCCATTTGCAGTTCCTATGCCTTCCACTAGATGTCAACCGTCTTTAGAAATCGTTTCAGGCTTGTATTCTTATAAATGAGGGAGTAAGACCAGTCTGAACGAGTGGACCCTAACATGTCGCAGAGCTTTTTCAGGCGCATGTGCATTTCTTGTTTACCTTTTATTATGACGACGTTATTGTCCGGTTGAAATATTATAGATCATTTAGGCTAAAAAAACAACCTGAGGATTGAATATAAACATCGTTTGACATGTTTCTATGAACTTTACGGATACGATTTGGATTTTTTGTCTGATTGTTTTGACTGAGTTTGAGCCTGTGGATTACTGAAGAAAACGCGATTTAAAGAGACTTCATCGAACAAAAGGAACATTTATTGAGTAAATGAATGTCTTCTGATTGCCAACATATGAAGATCATCAAAGGTAAGGTATTCATTTTATCTCTATTTCTGAGTTTTGTAACGCTTCTGCTTGGCTGGTTACTGTTTGTAATAATTTGTCAACTGGGCTATGTTCTGGGCTAGGTATGCTTTTGCCAAAAATCATTTTAAAAATATGACACTGTGGTTGGTTTAAAAAGAAGTTAATCTTTAAACCTATGTAAAATATGTTTTGTTTTCTGAATTTTTATAATGAGCATTTCTGTAATTGTATGTTGGCCAGATGGGCACGTACCCTACAGAGGTTAACACATTAACAACACCTTACTAACCTTCACACAACAAACACCAAAACCACAGTGACTCCACCCTACACCCAACCATCTCATCTGCGATCCCCAACACAGGCAAAGGCAGTAACTGTGAACATGGCCTGTTATCTGAGTCGTAGGGTCAGTCTGTCCCTGTACTGTAGTGAAATACACACACTGCTGCCATACCAGCTGGAAGGGGATTGATGCTTCTGTTTTCGTATGTGTGTGTGTGTGATACTGCATTTTGCATTTTTTAAATCCATCAGATATTGACTGAGTTATAGTACATACAACATTTTACAGGCACTTACAAATAATGAATTGAGTTCAGGGATTTTAGTGGGAATTCAGTAATTCAGCCATTATGAAATGGCATTTATATATTTCCAAATTGCATTAGGTATTACATTTTTATTTTGTGCTCATATAAATCAAATTACACCCAGTGTATTTACATATATGAATATATTAAGATAAATGGGTGGAAAAGAGTTACTAGAGGTCTTCACAGGTTCACCTGTACCCGAATAACCCACACCCGATCTGGGACCTGACCGGGTCTGGATCCAGAATTCTAAATAATGTCACAGGTCCAGGTAGGATCTGATATGATTGTCACAGGACTTGGGTAGAGGTTGACCGATTAATCGGAATGGTCGAATTAATTAGGGCCGATTTCAAGTTTTCATAACAATCAGTAATCGGCATTTTTGGACACCGATTATGGCCGATTACATTGCACTCCACGAGGAGACTGCGTGGCAGGCTGACTACTTGTTATGCGAGTGCAGCAAGGAGCCAAGGTAAGGTGCTAGCTAGCATTAAACCTATCTTATAAAAAAAACAATCAATCTTAACATAATCACTAGTTAACTTCACATGGTTGATGATATTACTAGTTTATCTAGCTTGCCCTGTGTTGCATAAAATCGATGCGGTTGTAATGGGTACGTGTTGGTGGCAGGGAAGTCAGGCGCAGGAGAACGAACTTGGAAAAAATGGAATTGTTTAATAAATGCTGATAAAACTCCAAAAACCAAAATGTACAAAATAACAAAAGTGGGTACAAAACCCGTCGCACACCAACATAATACATGCACATCACATACAAACAAACAATCTCCGACAAGGACATGAGGGGAAACAGGATTAAATACACAACATGTCATTGATGGGATTGGAACCAGGTGTGAAGAAAGACAAAATCAAATCAATGGAATATGGATCACTGACTCTACTCCAGCCACTTTAATAATGGGAATTGATGGGAAATGATGTAAATATATCACTAGCCACTTTAAACAATGCTACCTTATATAATGTTACTTACCCTACATTATTCATCTCATATGCATACGTAGATACTGTACTCTATATCATCGACTGCATCCTTATGTAATACATGTATCACTAGCCACTTTAACTATGCCACTTGGTTTACATACTCATCTCATATGTATATACTGTACTCGATATCATCTACTGTATCTTGCCTATGCTGCTCTGTACCATCACTCATTCATATATCCTTATGTACATATTCTTTATCCCCTTACACTGTGTATAAGACAGTAGTTTTTTGGAATTGTTAGTTAGATTACTTGTTCGTTATTACTGCATTGTCGGAACTAGAAGCACAAGCATTTCGCTACACTCGCATTAACATCTGCTAACCATGTGTATGTGACAAATAAAATTTGATTTGATTTGATTTGATCAGTGATGGCTAGAAGGCCGGTGACGTCGACCGCCGAACCCCGCCCGAACAAGGAGAGGGACCGACTTTGGCGGAAGTCGTGACAGCGGTGCCTGTTCATTTATCATTGAATCACAGCCTACTTCGCCAAACGGGTGATTTAACAAGCGCATTCGCGGGAAAAAAGCGCTGTCGTTGCACCAACGTGTACCGAACCATAAACATCAATGACTTTCTTAAAATCAATACACAAGTACATATTTTTAAACCTGCATATTTAGTTAATATTGCCTGCTAACATGAATTTCTTTTAACTAGGGAAATTGTGTCACTTCTCTTGCGCTCTGTGCAAGCAGAGTCAGGGTATATGCAGCAGTTTGGGCCGCCTGACTCGTTGCAAACTGTGTGAAGACCATTTCTTCCTAACAAAGACCGTAATTAATTTGCAAGAATTGTAAATAATTATGACATAAAATTGAAGGTTGTGCAATGTAACAGCAATATTTAGACTTGGGGATGCCACCCGTTAGATAAAATATGGAACAGTTCCGTATTTCACTGAAAGAATAAACAATGGTTTCCGGATTTGACCATATTAATGACCAAAGGCTCGTATTTCTGTGTGTTATTATATTATAATTAAGTCTATGATTTGATAGAGCAGTTTGACTGAGCGGTGGTAGGCAGCAGCAGGCTCGTAAGCATTCATTCAAACAGCAATTTCTTGCATTTGACAGCAGCTCTTCGCTGTGCTTCAAGCATTGCGCTGTTTATGACATCAAGCCTATCAACTCCCGAGATTAGGCTGGCAATACTAAAGAACGTATTAGAACATCCAATAGTCAAAGGTATATGAAATACAAATGGTATATAGAGAAATAGTCCTATAATAACTACAACCTAAAACTTCTTACCTGGGAATATTGAAGACTCGTGTTAAAAGGAACCACCAGCTTTCATATGTTCTGAGTAAGGAACTTAAACGTTAGCTTTCTTACATGGAACATATTGCACTTTTACTTTCTTCTTCAACATTGTTTTTGCATTATTTAAACCAAATTGAACATGTTTCATTATTTATTTGAGACTAAATTGATTTTATTGATGTATTGTATTTAGTTAAAGTAAGTGTTCATTCAGTATTGTTGTAATTGTCATTATTACAAATATATATATATAAAATTGGTCCTCCAATAATCGGTATCGGTGTTGAAAAATCTTAATCGGTAGATCTCTAGTCTCGGGTATGTGTAATTTGAACTAACTTGTCCAGAAGGGCCCTTACTGATCCGAATGTGACTGTTGCAGTAGATAGATAGAGATAGATATATATATATATCTATATATATATATATAGAGAGAGAGATATATATATATATAATATATAGAGATAGAGAGAGAGAGAGAGAGATTATATATATAGAGAGAGAGAGAGAGAGCGATATATATATATATATAAAATATAGAGATAGAGAGATTCAAGCCCCATATATATAATATATATATAGAGAGAGAGAGAGAGAGAGAAATGTGATCATTTATACTGCTGATCTTGCTTTTCACAAGAGTGGAGCGTGGCACGTGTAGCTTGTTGTTGGCCAATCATAAGCCACCAAAGTGGCAGTAGACTACAGTCATAGAGCCTTGCTTCATGTGTGGCAAATAGGAGATAGGAGATATCTAATCAATGGAAGATGGATGTCACGACTTCCGCCGAAGTCGGTCCCTCTCCTTGTTTGGGTGGCGTTCGGCGGTCGACGTCACCGGCCTTCTAGCCATCGCCGATCCACTTTTCATTTTCAATTTGTTTTGTCTTTGTTTTACACACCTGGTTTCAATTCCCCAATTACATGTTCATTATTTAACCCTCTGTTTTCCCCATGGTGTTTGTGCGTGTTTGTTTGTTGTATTTACGGTCCGTATTGTGGGCTCTGTATTATCGACTTGTATTTGAAAGTCTCGAGTAAATTTACGTGTATTACTCATCTCTGTTGTTCTGCACCTGACTCCTCTGCACCAGCTACACCCAGACCTATTACAATGGAATTCAATCAACGGAATTCAAATGATGAAACTGCACAACCGAAAAATTTCCACACAAGCTGTCAGAAACGATCTCAGGGAAGCTCATCTGCATGCTATTTTCCTCAGCAGGGTCTTGACCTGACTGCAGTTCGACGTCGTAACAGACTTCAGTGGGCAAATGCTCACCTTCAATGTCCACTGGTATGCTGGAGAAGTGTGCTCTTCACGAATGAATGTTTCAACTCTACCCAGGCAGATGGCAGACAGTGTGTATGGCGTTGTGTGGGCAAGCGGATTGCTTATGCCAACGTTGTGAACAGAGTGCCCCATGGTGGTGGTGCGGTTATGGTATGGGCAGGCATAAGCTATGGACAACGAACACAATTGTATTTTATCAATGGCAATTTGAATGAACAGTGATACCGTGATGAGATCCTGAGGCCCATTGTTGAGCCATTCATCCACCGCCATCACCTCATGTTTCAGCATGATAATGCACTTCCCCACATTGCAAGGATCTATACACAATTCCTGGAAGCTGAAAATGTTCTTCCATGGCCTGCATACTCACCAGACGTGGTCGACGTGTATGACGGAGTGTTCCAGTTCCTGCCAATATCCAGTATCTTTGCACAGTCATTGAAGAGGAGTGGGACAACAGTCCACAGGCCACAATCAACCGCCTGATCAACTCTATGCGAAGGAGATGTGTCACGCTTGTCACGTTCGTTGAAATGAGCGGACCAAGGTGCAGCATGGTAGGCTTACATTTTTATTTTATTTAAATGACAGCAAAAAAACAACAAAATCCAAAACGAATGTGAAGCTACATGCAGTGCAGAAAGCAACTACACACAAACAAGATCCCACAATCTAAGGTGGGAAAAAGGGCTGCCTAAGTATGATCCCCAATCAGAGACAACGATAAACAGCTGCCTCTGATTGGGAACCATACTAGGCCAACAAAAATACAGAAACATAGATTTTCCCACCCAAATCACACCCTGACCTAACCAAATAGAGAATAAAAAAGGCTCTCTAAGGTCAGGGTGTGACAACGCTGCATGAGGCAAATGGTGGTTACACCAGATACCGACTGGTTTTCTGATTCAAGCCCCTACCTTTTTTTAAAGGTATCTGTGACCAACAGATGCATATCTCTATTCCCAGTCATGTTAAATCCATAGACAAGGGCCTAATGAATTTATTTAAATTGACTGAATTCGTTATATAAACTGTAACTCAGTAAAATCTTTGAAATTGTTGCATGTTGCGTTTATATTTTTCTTCAGTATAAATGGATAGACAATGTATTCCATTGAGACCATTTCAGCCATTACCGGGGTGTGTTTAACAGGTCATTACAAACATTTCCGTGGTCATAATGTTAACGGGAAAAAATGACAGGCACAAGAAAGAGCATGAAAGAGTCCCAGGAGTAAAATGAAAGCAATCAATCCAGCGAGATTTAAGTGACAAGTGGATTTTGCACACCTCAAACACAGGAAATAGATGGGTGAAAAAAAAGACTGATCCTCAGGCGGGCGGGGCACGCACGTTGCCAATATGGGCCCCACTTTAACATTAAAACCCTCTTACACGCATAAACACATGTTCACACACACACACACACTTTTTCTCATTCTTTCTTTCTCCCCTCTTTTTTTCTCTCTCTCTTCTTCAAGTCTATTCTCCATGATCTGAGTGGGTGTTACAGTCCACTATTCACCTCCCTACCTCTCCCCCTCTCCTCTCTTCCCCTCTCCTTTCCACTCCTCCTTCTCTCCACCTCTCCTCTCCCCTGGTGTGAGGGGTAGTAGAGAGGTGCCATTGAAGATGAGCTATGTTTGATTAACAAGGTTCATCCCTCTCTGTTTCCCTTTTCCCTCACTCTGAAAATATAGTGTGTGTATGCGTGTGCGGGCGCGTGCGTGCATGTGTGTGTGTGTGCATGAAAATGTAATAAGAAGAACACTAGAAGTAAGCATACTATATACAGGGTCAGTTCCAATACCATATTTACAATGTGCAGGGCTACTGGAGTGATAAAGGTAGATATGTACAGGGGTAAGGTGACCAGGCATAAGGATATATGATAAACAGAGTAGCAGCAGTGTATAGGATGACTTTATGTGAGCTTGTGGGGGTGTGTGTAGAGTCTGTATAAATGTGTGTGTGTGTGTGTGTGTGTGTGTGTGTGTGTGTGTGTGTGTGTGTGTGTGTGTGTGTGTGTGTGTGTGTGAGTCCTGTGTGTGTGTAGAGTGTGTGTGTGTGTGTGTGTGTGTGTGTGTGTAGAGTCCTGTGTGTGTGTGTGTGTGTGTGTGTGTGTGTGTGTGTGTGTGTGTGTGTGTGTGTGTGTGTGTGTGTGTGTGTGTGTGTGTGTGTGTGTGTGTGTGTGTGTGTGTGAGTGTGCATAGAGTGCAAAAATATTAATAGAGTGCAAAAATATAAATAAAATACAAGGGTCGACTCAGATAGTCTGTGGAGCCATTTTGTTAGTTATTTAGCAGTCTTATGTCTCGGGGATAGAATCCGTTCAAGAGCCTGTTGGTGTCATACTTGATGCACCGATACCGCTTGCCTTGCGGAAGCAGAGAGAACAATCTATGGTTTGGGTGGCTGGAGTCTTTAATGATTTTCCAGGCCTTCCTTTCACACTGCCAGATATAGAGGTCCTGGATGGGAGGGAGCACAGCCCCAGTGATGCAGCGCCATGCGGTTGAGGGCGGTGCTGTTGCCATACCAAGCAGCGATGCAGCCAGTCAAGATGCTCTCAATGGTGCAGCTGTAGAACTTTTTGAGGATTTGACGGCAAATGCCCAAACTTTTCGGCATCCTGAGGGGCAAGAGGCACTGTTGCGCCTTCTTCACGACTGTGCATGTGGGTCATTTTAAGTGCTTAGTGATTTGGACACAGAGGAACTTGAAGCTCTTTATCCACTCCAGTGCAGCCCCGACAGACAATGTAGGAAAAACAGAGGAGAGGGAGGGAAGGAGGGAGAGAGAGAGAGCGAGAGAGAAGGAATGGGAGTACGAGAGAGAGAGAGAGAGAAAGAGAGAGAGAAAGAGAGAGGTAATTCTGTTTTTATTATTTTGTTTCATGAAAGTCTGAGACCACCACAGTCGGGGTATCACACCAACATGTATGTGTGGAATGTGGAAGGAGGGAGTTTTGTGTCTGTGTGTGACTAATACTATCTAAGATTTGAACTTCATCTTTGATGACACCTTGTGATTCAAAGGCATCAGAGCCCACTTCTGCCTCACCTCTAACCTGTCCCCCTTTTCTCTCTCCCACTCTTTCCACATGGTTACCCCTTTCCCTTTTTATCCTTCCTGTTTGGCCCTGTCCGGGGGTGTCCTCGGATGGGTCCACAGTGTCTCCTGACCCCTCCTGTCTCAGCCTCCAGTATTTATGCTGCAGTAGTTTATGTGTCGGGGGGCTAGGGTCAGTTTGTTATATCTGGAGTACTTCTCCTGTCCTATTCGGTGTCCTGTGTGAATCTAAGTGTGCGTTCTCTAATTCTCTCCTTCTCTCTCTCGGAGGACCTGAGCCCTAGGACCATGCCCCAGGATTACCTGACATGATGACCCCTTGCTGTCCCCAGTCCACCTGGCCGTGCTGCTGCTCCAGTTTCAACTGTTCTGCCTTCTTATTATTCGAACATGCTGATCATTTATGAACATTTGAACATCTTGGCCATGTTCTGTTACAATCTCCACCCGGCACAGCCAGAAGAGGACTGGCCACCCCACATATGCTCTCTCTAATTCTCTCTTTTTTTCTCTCTCTCGGAGGACCTGAGCCCTAGGACCATGCCCCAGGACTACCTGACATGATGACTCCTTGCTGTCCCCAGTCCATCTGACCGTGCTGCTGCTCCAGTTTCAACTGTTCTGCCTTATTATTATTGGACCATGCTGGTCATTTATGAACATTTGAACATCTTGGCCATGTTCTGTTATAATCTCCACCCGGCACAGCCAGAAGAGGAATGGCCACCCCACATAGCCTGGTTCCTCTCTAGGTTTCTTCCTAGGTTTTGGCATTTCTAGGGAGTTTTTCCTAGCCACCGTGCTTCTACACCTGCATTGCTTGCTGTTTGGGGTTTTAGGCTGGGTTTCTGTACAGCACTTTGAGATATCAGCTGATGTACGAAGGGCTATATAAATACATTTGATTTGATTTGATTTGATTTACTCCCAGTCAGAGAACAGAGAAGGCTGACTGCTTCACTGGCTGTCAGTGGAGGAGAGGAGAGCAGGGCAACAGGTACTGACTGAAACAGCAAGTAGGCAGAGTGTGAAATCCCAGACTAGACTAGAAGAATGGGTTTCACTGGAGCCCAGACTCAGGTGTCAGGTCTGGAAGCTGCTGTCACAAGCTGGAGAAACCAACAACCACGGGTAGTTAATGATATCATTGAGGTAAAAGTGACTAAAGTAATTCCCATGTTTGAGTCAAACTCCAAAGGGTTCTGCAGTGTGCACGCACCCAGCACAATCAGAACAATAAAATGCCAGTTTCCTGACCCTTCGTTCCACCAGTAGGGAGATGACAGGAGCTTCAGACCCAACATCAAACAGACGAGAGAAAAATTGTTCTGGCTGCCTCCTGACACACACACACACACACACACACACACACACACACACACACACACACACACACACACACACACTGGCTAGGAGGGAACGCCTGGGCGTTCTAGAAACAAAATACACCAAAATACATATTAGAATCCAGTCTATATTTTTGTACGGTTGGAAATGATCCAGAATAATCAAGGTCCCGGAGCAGCCCTGGGATGAAAGCATGTCAAACGATGAGATGTGATATACCTGGTAGTTTAGTGGTGATGAGTAGTGGTGACGTGTAGTTGTGACGTGTAGTGGTGATGTGTAGTGGGAGCTGAGACTGAGCCACTCTGGAAACACACACCGACACATCAATGCAATCTCTCATTTACAAAAAACACTTTCATGATGGAGGTTCAGAGACATCGAGATGACAGGGAAGGAGAGATGGATGGAGAGGGGGAATGCTGGAAGAGATAGAAATAGAGGGGCAATGTTTAGAGAGCAAGGGAATGGCAGAGAGAAAGGGAGAGAGATAGAGACAGACAGCATTCTGTCCCACATATGCCCCCCTAGGCACAACTACGGCAACATAACCAACAAAAACAGGTCACAACTCCTGCAGCTCTGCCGCACGCTGGTTATGTACATAGTCAGTGGTAGGCTTCAAGGGGACTCCTATGGTAGGTAAATCTATAGCACATCTATTGGCAGTAGTACTGTAGACTACTTTATCACTGACCTCAACCCAGAGTCTCTCAGAGAGTTCACAGTCAGCCCACTGACACCCTTATCAGATCACAGCAAAATCACAGTCTATTTGAACAGAGGAAACTCAATCATGAGGCTTCAAATCACAAGGAAAACCTACCAAAAAACTATTAGGCAACAACAAATTCAATCCCTTTTAGACAACTTCCTGGACAAATCTTTTCACTGTAACGGTGAA
Organism: Oncorhynchus tshawytscha; assembly: GCF_018296145.1. Classification (NCBI taxonomy): domain Eukaryota; kingdom Metazoa; phylum Chordata; class Actinopteri; order Salmoniformes; family Salmonidae; genus Oncorhynchus; species Oncorhynchus tshawytscha. The sequence goes on along the minus strand of NC_056439.1, from coordinate 38,294,198 downwards.
AGTGTAATCTTGCCAGTAGAAAATCTAAACAGTATATTTGACCTCTTAGCTTCCCTATCAAATCTAAAACTTTCAAACAGAAAACCGCAGAAAATTAAGAACAATGACAAATGTTTGATGAGGAATACAATTGAGAAACTTATCTAACCAAAAACATAGAGACCCAGAAAACCTGAGTCTACACCTTCACTATGGTGAATCACTAAAACAATACAGAAATACACTGCTCAAAAAAATTAAGGGAACACTAAAATAACACATCCTAGATCTGAATGAATGAAATATTTTTAGTAAATACTTTTTTCTTTACATAGTTGAATGTGCTGACAACAAAATCACACAAAAAATATCAATGGAAATCCAATTTATCAACCCATGGAGGTCTGGATTTGGAGTCACACTCAAAATTAAAGTGGAAAACCACACTACAGGCTGATCCAACTTTGATGTAATGTCCTTAAAACAAGTCAAAATGAGGCTCAGTAGTGTGTGTGGCCTCCACGTGCCTATATGACCTCCCTACAATGCCTGGGCATGCTCCTGATGAGGAGGTGGATGGTCTCCTGAGGGATCTCCTCCCAGACCTGGACTAAAGCATCCGCCAACTCCTGGACAGTCTGTGGTGCAACATGGCGTTGGTGGATGGAGCGAGACATGATGTCCCAGATGTGCTCAATTGGATTCAGGTCTGGGGAACGGGCGGGCCAGTCCATAGCATCAATGCCTTCCTCTTGCAGGAACTGCTGACACACTCCAGCCACATTAGGTCTAGCATTGTCTTGCATTAGGAGGGACCCAGGGCCAACCGCACCAGCATATGGTCTCACAAGGGGTCTGAGGATCTCATCTCGGTACCTAATGGCAGTCAGGCTATCTCTGGCGAGCACATGGAGGGCTGTGCGGCCCCCCAAAGAAATGCCACCCCACACCCTGACTGACCCACCGCCAAACCGGTCATGCTGGAGGATGTTGCAGGCAGCAGAACGTTCCCCACGGCGTCTCCAGACTCTGTCACGTCTGTCACATGTGCTCAGTGTGAACCTGCTTTCATCTATGAAGAGCACAGGGCGCCAGTGGCGAATTTGCCAATCTTGGTGTTCTCTGGCAAATGCCAAACGTCCTGCACGGTGTTGGGCTGTAAGCACAACCCCCACCTGTGGACATCGGGCCCTCAAACCACCCTCATGGAGTCTGTTTCTGACCGTTTGAGCAGACACATGCACAATTGTGGCCTGCTGGAGGTCATTTTGCAGGGCTCTGGCAGTGCTCCTCCTGCTCTTCCTTGCACAAAGGCGGAGGTAGCGGTCCTGCTGCTGGGTTGTTGCCCTCCTATGGCCTGCTCCACGTCTCCTGATGTACTGGCCTGTCTCCTGGTAGCGCCTCCATGCTCTGGACACTACGCTGACAGACACAGCAAACCTTCTTGCCACAGCTCGCATTGATGTCCCATCCTGGATGAGCTGCACTACCTGAGCCACTTGTGTGGGTTGTAGACTTCGTCTCATGCTACCACTAGAGTGAAAGCACCGCCAGCATTCAAAAGTGACCAAAACATCAGCCAGGAAGCATAGGAACTGAGAAGTGGTCTGTGGTCACCACCTGCAGAACCACTCCTTTATTGTGGGTGTCTTGCTATTTGCCTATAATTTCCACCTGTTGTCTATTCCATTTGCACAACAGCATGTGAAATTTATTGTCAATCAGTGTTGCTTCCTATGTGGACAGTTTGATTTCACAGAAGTGTGATTGACTTGGAGTTACATTGTGTTGTTTAAGTGTTCCTTTTATTTTTTGAGCAGTGTACACTACGGAAAAAGAAGGAACAGCACGTCAGAAACCAGCTCAATGTAATTGAACAATCCATAGACTCTAATCACTTCTGGGAAACTTGTAAAACTCTAGACAAACAACAACACAAAGAGTTATCTATCCAAAACAGAGATATATGGGTAAACCACTTATCTAGTCTTTTTGGCCCTATAACAAAGAAGAAAGAGCAAAAACATATATATTATCAAATATACATCTTAGAATCTGTTAAACTGTTAAAGACCCAGAACCCACTGGATTCTCCAATTACATAGAATGAACTAGAGGAAAAAATACAAACCATCCAACCCAAAAAGGCCTGTGGTGTTGATGGTATCCTCAATGATAAGATAAAATATACAGACCACAAATTCCAATCTGGCTTTACCTAAACACTTTAACATCATCCTTAGCTCTGGCATCTTCCCCAATATTTGGAAACAAACAATGATCACTCCAATCCACAAAAGTGGAGACAAATTTGACCCCAATAACTACCGTGGGATATGCGTCAACAGCTGCCTTGGGAAAATCCTCCGCATTATCATTAACAGCAGACTCGTACATTTCCTCAGTGAAAACAATGTTCTGAGTAAATGTCAGATAGGCTTTTTACCAAATTACCACATGACAGACCATGTATTCACCCTGCACACCCTAATTGACAAACAAACAAAACAAAACAATGGCAAAGTCTTCTCATGCTTTGTTGATTTCAAAAAAGCTTTTGACTCAATTTGGCATGAGGGTCTGCTATACAAATGGATGGAAAGTGGTGTTGGGAGAAAAACATACGACATTATAAAATCCATGTACACAAAGAACAAGTGTGCGGTTAAAAATGGCAAAAAACAAACATATTGGGCTGTGGGGGTGAAACAGGGATGCATCTTAAGCCCCACCCTCTTCAACATATATATCAACGAATTGGCGAGGGCACTAGAACAGTCTGCAGCACCCGGCCTCACCCAACTAGAGTCTGAAGTCAAATTTCTACTGTTTGCTGATGATATGGCGCTTCTGTCCCCAACGAAGGAGGGCCTACAGCAGCACCTAGATCTTCTGCACAGATTCTGTCAGACCTGGGCCCTGACAGTAAATCTTGGTAAGACAAAAATAACGGTGTTCCAAAAGAGGTCTAGTTGCCAGGACAACAAATACAAATTCCATCTAGACACCGTTGCCCTAGAGCACACAAAAAACTATACATATCTCGGCCTAAACATCAGCTCCACAGGTAACTTCCACAAAGCTGTGAACGATCTGAGAGACAAGGCAAGAAGGTCCTTCTATGCCTTCAAAAAGAACATAAAATTCAACATACCAATTAGGATCTGGCTAAAAATACTTGAATCGGTTATAGAACCATTTGCCCTTTATGTTTGTGAGGTCTGGGGCCGCTCACCAAACCAAGAATTCACAAAATGGAACGAACACCAAACTTTGCATGCAGAATTCTGCAAAAGTATCCTCTGTGTACAATGTAAAACACCAAATAATGCATGCAGAGCAGAATTAGGCGGATACCAGCTAATTATCAAAATCCAGAAAAGAGCCATTCAATTCTACAAGCCCCTAAAAGGAAGCGATTCCCAAACCTTCCATAACAAAGCCATCACCTACAGAGAGATGACCCTGGAGAAGAGTCCCCTAAGCAAGCTGGTCCTGGGGCTCTGTTCACAAACACAAACAGACCCCACAGAGCCCGAGGACAGCAACACAATTAGACCCAACCAAATGATGAGAAAACAAAAGGATCATTACTTGACACATTGGATAGAATTAACCAAAAAACAGAGCAAACTAGAATGCTATTTGGCCCTAAACAGAAAGTACACAGAATACCTGACCACTGTGACTGACCCAAACTTAAGGAAAGCTTTGACTATGTACAGTGGTTGCTCCCCTAAAAGTTATGTGAATATGCTGCAGGACTTAGAGGTAATTTTTGGTTTAGTACGCTACCCTGTGTCACTACATCATTGCTCCAGACCAGCGCAAGGTGGAGTTAGAGCACTGATTATGCTTTTGGGTCCCAAGTTGCTACAGAGTCTCTGTAGTACTGTAGCCTACTCCCGATCAGTCACATTGTACAGCTATTTAGTGGCGCAGCAGTCTAAGACAGTGCATTGCAGTACAAGCTGTGTTGCTGCAGATGCTGGTTCAGTGCCTTCCTCGACTGAGAGATCCATGAGATGACTATAGGTTTTTGGTTTCCCTCCCTCTAAAAACAGAAATAAATCATTCTAAATAACAAACTGGCTTTATTTACAAATTAGTAACAATGTCTCACCCCATGTTCAAGAATGGCCTTTTTCTTACTAATTTTACATTATTTGAAAACGAAATCATCTTTCTTTAAACAAAGCGATTATTATTATTATTCATTTAGAATTATATAAAAGCCCCTTGGATATTCTCACAGATATATTATTAACCCTGTTATTAGCAGGACAATATATATTGGTCATATTAGTCATTGCTCCCGAGTGGCGCACTATGGGATTGCCTTCCAGTTCTCCAGCTGTATCCACTGAAATAGCGGTGGGTGCGCAAGGTTCAAGGCACGAGGGCAGGGGGCACGGGATGGGCCGCAGAGCACTGCACAGAAGACGGACCAAGCCCATGGGGAAGGGAGGAGGAGTGCCAGTCTGCACGTTCAAACTAGAACAATGTAACTAATAATGGCGTGAAAAATGCTCCTTGGATATGAATTTGGAGGGCAGATATTATTAAATGTTAAAGCATTAGACCTCTCACTAAAGATGTCACTCAAAAGTTATACTTAAATCCGTACTGGATTTAACGCAAAATGACATGAAAAGCACACATTTGTAAATTCCAAACAAGAAGCTGTGTTTTCATTTACCGTAGTGATGGACAGTGCATTTTCTTTAAAAACATGTATATAGCCTATCAATGTGTAGGCACACTGTGTAATAAAATTGATAATTAAATAAAGGTTAAAAATAAAAATGATTGTGTACTAAAAACGTGAATGTGTTTTTGCAGAGCATACAACCATGCTGACAACCATCCGTGGAGATCAGTGGACAACGGGCTGGACAACAGGCCGCACCGAAAAAACACATGTTTTGCCAAGAAAGAGGTTCGTTTTTCTAGATTCTTAAAATGTGTATGCAGCATTTGTGTTTCAGACACATTTAATTCTTAATTGATCTAATGTTTCAATCATAGGCCACTGTAATCAATGGGGGCTCAGGGCGGTACCATTCTGCTCATCTGATGAAGGTGCACATAATCTGAGGGCAAAGATACGGCGACAGCTGAGGCATTGGTCCAGAGCCGGGCGGCATTGGCAGAGAATCAGGCGGAGAATGACGCGATGAAGAGGGTGAGGAATGAGATGGAATTCCTTTGAGGTCTGGAATTCCACCTCTGACAGGCAGAGTCAACATACCTGGCGGGTTCATCAGGTCGTCAGTTCACCCTGACATTTCCATTCCTCTTCTGACAATAGAACTTGACCAACTGCTCACCAGGCACAGCAAGGGCCGTCTGGACAGTTCTGCTGTTCTGCTATAGCCTAATAAACAAATGCAGGTGGCTTATATCTTCAAAATGTTTGAAATGCTTTATTATCCAAATGTAAAAGCATATACTGTACAGTACTGTATTTCTCATCAGTATCTTTATACTTTCGTTAATAAAATAATGATAAAAAAATACTCTTTCAAAATGCCGAGGTTTATTTAGTTATGGATCCATAATGAATTACTATAGGAATAAATATCACTGAATTACAGAAATATTGTAACAAAGTTGTCTAATGAAGGTAAACAAATTGTTGCTTACTGGAAAATACTCTTTCAAACACACACGTCACGTTGTACAGCGCCATTATGGCTATTATCAGGAAGCTGGATAATACACTTGCCTAGATGGAGGGCATGGGGAGAATTCTATCGTCAAATGTATTTCTTAGTTAGGATTGCTGTATCACAACCGGCCGTGATTGGTTTCAATTTCAGTTTAATCCCCCAGGAAAGACATAACAAATAATACAACAAAAAGTATTATTATTATTATTATTATGTATCACATCCGACCGTGGTTGGGAGTCCTATAGGACGGCGCACAAATGGCCCAGCGTTTCTCTCCCTCTAAAAACAGAAATAAATGTTTTGGCCTTTACAAATATTATTTTGGCCTTTATTCAGATTACAATTACAGATTACAATCGTTCACTTTAAAAAAAATAATTGAAATAACCTCCAAAATATCATTATATATTATCAAGTTGATGGCACAGTCATATAGCCCGGCACCTACGTAAAGCTGAGTGACTCACTCATTCATGGCTTTGGATCAAAATTAATAAGTACCAACATTCTGTCTGATATTCTTTAATAAATAAATGTTTTGGTTATCCTGACCTGGACACCATGTACAGTATATCATAGCCCATTATGGACTATTAGCAGGACAATATACCTTTACCAACACCCTATCTGTATTTTGATACTTTGTGGATTGGGCCTCCCGAGTGGTGCTGCTATCTAAGACACTGCATCACAGTGCAAAATGCATTGCAACAGATGCAGGTACGATACCCATGCCAGCCGCCACCGGGAGACCTATGAGGTGGCTTTTGGTTTTAATTTAGAATCCTCCAATCCTCTATATGTAATTATTGGCGGCCAGTCACGTCATATTTTTCTATTTACTGTAGGCCTACCGTAGGCGACATGAGTCTACATTTCTTATAAATCAATCCCATATATTATGTTCTTACAAAAAAGGTTTTATAGTCTCTAGTAACGCCAATATTGAAGACTATCAAAAGCTTCTCCAAGATGCCCTGTGGTGGTCAAACTTGCACTAACTTGCAGTGAGCATAGCCTTGCTATTGAGAAAGGCAGACCGTAGGCTGACCTGGCTCTCAAAAGACAGGCAATGTGCACACTACCCACAAAATGAGGTGGAAACTGAGCTGCACTTCCTAACCTCCTACCAAATGTATGACCATATCAGAGACACATATGTCCCTCAGATTACACAACTCCACAAAGAATTTGATTTTTTTGTTTTGTTGATAAACTCCCATATCTACTGGGTGAAATACTACAGTCTGCCATTACAGCAGCAAGGTCTGTGACCTGTTGCCACAAGAAAATGGCAACCAGTGAAGAACAAACACCATTGTAAATACAACCTATATTTACGTTTATTTATTTTCCCTTTTGTAGTTTAACTATTTGCACATTGGTATGACACTGTATATATACATAATATGACATTTGAAATATCTTTGTTCTTTTGGAACTTTGGTGATTGTAATGTTTACAGTCAATTTTTATTGTTTATTTCACTTTTGTGTATTTTGTACCTCACTTGCTTTGGCAATGTAAACATATGTTTCCCATGCCAGTAAAGCTCTTCAATTGAATTGAATTGATATTGGTTCAAAGACAGAGAGAGGGAATGACGGGAGGGTGGAAGAGAGAAAAGTAGAATGGGCAGCATGTGACAGAGTGAGACAGCAGAGGGTTATGCCTCAGTAAAGAGGGACAGTTAAAAGAGAGAGAAAGAGAGGAAAGCAGAAGATGAGAGGGACAGAAAGAGAGAGGGAGTGATTGAAAGAGAGGAAGAGTGAGGGAGGGATGTGAGCATGATGGTCCCTGTGCTGTTCTACTTCCTCCATATTGACTACCTTAAAAACGAGCAGAGAGGGCACTTCCAAGCCCCATTCTAATTAAACCAAATGAGTGTGTGAGACAGAATACAGCTCTGAATATTCCCCTTGTACACCTCACCTCCTCTCTCCACCACTCTCATCCACTCCTCTCCACATCTCTTCTTTAATCTCTTCCCTCCTCCTCTCTCCACTTGTCCTCTTTCCTTTCCTCTTCTCTCCTCTCCTCTCCTCTCCTGTCCTTTCCTCTCCTCATCTCCTCTCCTGTTTTGCCTGGTCTTACACACTCTCCTCAATTACTCCTCCACTCACCCCCTTAATCATTCCTATCTTAATGAGCAAGGGATGGAGAAATAGATGGGGGTGGGGGGTGTTGGGTGGGGGGGTCCTCTCTAACGATACCTAGTGTAGCAGAGCCTAATCTAAGGTGGTGTTTTCTACTTGTGTAGGCAGTGCCAGTCACAACAGCTCGGCGTTGTGTTCAGGTGGGCATTAGATCTGAAATGGGCAGTGAAATCTAGGTCTGCCCTCAGAGACTGAGGGTGAAGAGAAGCCTACAGGGAATCAGCAGGTCTGATTAAAGCACGGAACTCTGATCCAGCCATGAGTGACAGGGCTCTCCACCATTTCAGCGCTGGCGGCTCAGGGAGCACAGAGGAAGCGGAAGGAAGAGAAAGGGGAGGGGTTGCAGTGAGTGTTTATCCCTTCATCAGGCTGTGTGCACTGTGCTTTTCTCTTCCCCTCTTCCTTTCATTTCATCCTTTCACAGGTTGCAATTGTTTACTATATTTTAAATATTTAACACTCTCAAATTAGGGGACTTTTTTCACTTGGCACTTTAGTAGAAGGATAATGTGTGGAGATTGGCTGGGAGAGCTGTCACTCACTGGGAGACTGGAGGGGCGGTCCTGCGAGATTAGACCCATGTCCTCTTGGTTGGCCTTCCCAGAATTCCCTGGGGCTTGCTGCTGACTCCTTCCTCCGTAACTCTCCCGAGGAGCCTCCTGGAGCGAGGGAGAGAGAGAGAGAGAGAGAGAGAGAGAGAGAGAGAGAGAGAGAGAGAGAGAGGCGGGATAGCGATAGAGAGCGAGAGAAGGCAGAGAGAGAGATAACGAGAGAGAGAGAGAATGAATGAAAGAGAGAATTAGAGAGAGAGAATGAAATAAAGAAAGAGAGAGAGCGAGAATGAATGGGAGAGAGACAATGGAGAGAGAGAGAGAGTGATAGAGAATGAGAGAGAAAGAATGAAAGAAAGAGAAAGCAGTAGAATGAATGAGAGAGAGAAAGAGAGAGAGAGAGAGCAAGACAGAGAGAGAGTAAGACAGAAATAGAGAGAGAGAGAGAGAGAGAGAGAGAGAATGGGAGAGTGTAGACAGATAGATTTTTTTAACAGGGTTTTACAGTAAATGACATCATGCATTACAGTGTGTCTCTTGGGGGGGCAGGACAGGGGGTCTGATAAATGAAGCACAGCTCTTACAGCTCTAACAGCATATGATGAATTAAAGTGAGCTAGCCTCCCTCCCTACATGTTTTGACTAGCTGTGAAGGAGGCATGAATGCCTGTCTCGCTCTGAAACCTTAGGTACAGTGTGTGTGTGTGTGTGTGTGTGTGTGTGTGTGTGTGTGTGTGTGTGTGTGTGTGTGTGTGTGTGTGTGTGTGTGTGTGTGTGTGTGTGTGTGTGTGTGTGTGTGTGTGTGTGTGTGTGTGTGTGTGTGTGTGTGCGTGCGTGTGTGCATGTGTGTGTGTGTTAGGTAAACAGGTAGAATAGAGCTGAGTGTCCCTCAGTCAGACAGTAGTCCAGATAGATAGAAGGCGATATGGGACAGTAATACCAGATGGTAATTAGGTTCTAATTGATTGCTGCTAGATACCCTGTTTAGCATAGGAGATAAGTCTAGCAATACTACAGCAGCACATCCAAACACACACACACACTCATACACACTCACAAAGACACAAAGTAACCCAATACTTGACAATAAACCCCCTACTGGTGGACACAAGTGTAGGTGAATATATTGTCACTGAAACACTCACAATAACAAAAGACCCCATCAACAGCAGTCTTTCCACCTAATCTGATATCTTGAAAAACACACTTTCATCCTTGCTCCTAAGTTGCTTTCTCTCTACTATAATCAAAACCAGATTTAAGTCTGTAAACCAATTTTCTTTCCAGAGATAAAAATGTATTTTTCTCATTGACTCCCTTTCATTGAGTAGTCAGCTCATCCTACATGGTGTTCAGCGATCAGACAGACACCAGGACAATGGAAGCATCCGTTTAGAGGATTATATCTCTCTACTGGCTACACGATCGCTGATACCACAAACACAGAACAACCTCCATTCTAAACACCTCAGAGAGAGAACTAACACAGAACAACCTCCATTCTAAACATCTCAGAGAGAGAACTAACACAGAACAACCTCCATTCTAAACATCTCAGAGAGAGAACTAACACAGAACAACCTCCATTCTAAACATCTCAGAGAGAACTAACACAGAACAACCTCCATTCTAAACATCTCAGAGAGAGAACTAACACAGGAGATCATCCATTACAACAGCAGTGTGGAGGTGAGGATTTGACCGTGGACCGAGACAAATAGACATGGTTCTATATTTAGTACTATGGTGGTGAAGACTGATGGCATGTATCCTCCCTGAACACTGTGCAGGCCTGTGTTGATCTACCAGGGTACAATCTCCTCTACACTGGCACCATGCCAACCTGCTGCCTTTATTACATCCTACTGTAGATCAGTGAAGTCTTTCATTTAGTACAGCACCGCTTCCACAAATACACACACATCGCTTCCTCTTACACAAATACACACACATCGCTCCTCCTTCCTCAAATACACACACATCGCTTCCTCTTACACAAATACACACACATCGCTCCTCCTTCCTCAAATACACACACATCGCTTCCCCTTACACAAATACACACACATCGCTCCTCCTTCCTCAAATACACACACATCGCTCCTCCTTCCTCAAATACACACACATCGCTTCTCCTTCCACAAATACACACACATCGCTTCTCCTTCCTCAAATACACACACATCGCTCCTCCTTCCTCAAATACACACACATCGCTTATCCTTCCACAAATACACACACATCGCTTCTCCTTCCTCAAATACACACACATCGCTCCTCCTTCCTCAAATACACACACATCGCTTCCCCTTACACAAATACACACACACATCGCTCCTCCTTCCTCAAATACACACACATCGCTTCCACTTGCACAAATACACATCACCTTCTCTCTGTAAAAATACACACACATCGCTTCTCCTTCCACAAATACACACACATCGCTTCCCCTTACACAAATACACACACATCGCTTCCCCTTACACAAATACACACACATCGCTTCCCCTTCCACAAATACACACACATCGCTTCTCCTTACACAAAAACACACACACAAACCCCACTCACCACTCCACTCACCATTCCCTCACCAATCCACTCACCACTCCACTCACCCCTCACCACCCCACTCACCACTCCACTCACCATTTCCCTCACCACCCACTCACCACCCCACTCACCACTCCACTCACCCCTCACCACCCCACTCACCACTCCCTCACCACTCACTACTCCACTCCACTCAATACTCCACTCACCACTCCACTCACCACTCACCACACCACTCACCACCCCACTCACCACTCCACTCACCACTCCCTCACCACTCCCTCACCACTCCACTCACCACTTCACTCACCTCTTCACTCACCACTCCACTCACCACCCCACTCCCCACTCACCACCCAACTCACCACTCACCACCACTAGTTTACATAAACACTGACAGATACAGACACAGGCACACATGCATCAGTACACTAACTCCTATTGAAAACAGGACCGACACAGCAAAGGCAGAAATGTGTGTGTGTGTGTGTGTGTGTGTGTGTGTGTGTGTGTGTGTGTGTGTGTGTGTGTGTGTGTGTGATGTGCATTTACTGGAAGGAAATGCTGAGACAGCTGAGTCATAGTAATGTTAACCTAGTGCAACTGTTTACATCCTGTCATCATCACCTACTTTCACTATAGCGAGAGAGAAAGAGTGAGAGAGAGATAGAGAGAGAGATGATCAACTAGGTTCACCCAGCCACATAATAATACACACAGGCACAACCGACCTGAAAACACAGCAGGAAAGGGTGGACACAGCACTCAAGGGAGTGATTGAAAAAGCTTCTTCTACTTTCCCCAACGCACAAGTGGTTATCTCCACCCTGCTACCACAAAAATACTTTCACTCTGCTACCATACAAGTATTTCTCGTGACTGTGCCTCAAAACCGAATGTTTACCTGGTCTTTACGACCAGGTCCACCTATACAAGGCAGCAGTGCCCACCTTTGCCCGGACCCTAAAGGACATCACCATCAAACACAGCCCCAACACAACACACAGGAGCTACAGATCAATAGACACCCTGCCCAGACCAGCAAGACACTCTCCCAGACCCCACCAGCCACATCCACACCCCCACCCCAATCAATCAACACCCCCCCAAGTCAACCATGCCCACACCCCATTTAGGCCCCCTCAGATCAGACATATGCCCCTCCTGCCCACCCCATGCCCCCACTCCCACAAAGAGGGCCTCGACATGAAAGTCACACATTTACCCAGGCCGTGAGCAGGCAAACAGGCCCAACCCCCACTCTTACACTAGCCCAAGCCAATGGCATGTGCCAAACCACACAACTAACACCATTGGACACTTTATGGAACACAAAGTTTTTACTATATCCAAGGCCTGGGGTCATCTGCCTTTGGCCTAAAGAGCAGGAACCTGGACTTCAGAAATACAGAACTTCTCATCCTACAATAAACATGGTAGAGAGGAGATGAACCCACTGGTTGCCCTCTAGAGAGAGCTGGTAGTCCCATCTACCAAACTATCATTCGTGAAACAGGGAAGGGACTCGGGGGAAAATTCTAATTTGGTTTAGAACAGACATAACTCACTCTATTAAACTAATCAAAACAGGAACATTTTACATTTGGCTAGAAATTCAAAAGAAAATAATCTTAACAGAGAAAAATGTCCTCCTGTGTGCTACCTATATCCCCCCATTAGAATCTCCATACTTTAATGAAGACAGCTTCTCCATCCTGGAGGAGAAATCAATCATTTTCAGGCCTAGGAACATGTACTAATCTGTGGCGACCTAAATGCCAGAAAAGGACAAAAACCTGACACCCTCAGCACACAAGGGGACAAACACCTGCCTGGAGGTGACAGCATTCCATCCCCCATTTGCCCCCCTAGGCAGAACTACGACAACATAACCAACAAAAACGAGTCACAACTCCTGCCGCTCTGTCGCACGCTGGGTATGTACATAGTCAATGGTAGGCTTCGGGGGGACTCCTATGGTAGATACACCTATAGCTCATTTCTTGGCACTAGTATTGTAGACTACTTTATCACTGACCTCAACCCAGTGTCTCTCAGAGCATTCACAGTCAGCCCACTGACACCCCTATCAGATCACTGAAAAATCACAGTCTACTTGAACAGAGCAATACTCAATCATGAGGCATCAAAGCCAAAATAACTGAATAATATTAAGAAATGCTATAGATGGAAGGAAAGTAGAGTGGCAACTTACCAAAAAACAATCAGGCAACAAAAAATGAAATCCCTTTAGACAACATCCTGGATAAAACTTTCCACTGTAATAGTGAACGTGTAAACTTGCCAGTAGAAAACCTAAACAGTATATTTGACATCTCAGCTTCCCTATCAAATCTAAAAATTTCAAACAGAAAACTGAAGAAAATTAACAACAATGACAAATGTGTCCCGATTCAGGAAACTAGGTGTTTGTCGCAAGTCACAACTTCACAGGAGTGCCGTTTGAAAGTAAAAAATGTTTTAGATCAAAATGCGTTTTTTGGCAGAAATGCCTTTCTGGAACATGTGAACTTTCATGTGCCTTAATAACATACTTGTATGCCATCTGTACATACGAATACAATTGTTAAATTACGATCCTTGCTGGTTAAGCCATAGAAAAATTCAGCAACCTTCCCACTAGCCATGATTGGCTGAGATAATGAGTGGGCTGGACATGCCGAGAGAGGAGTTTGGATTGGTCTGCCATATAGAGGGCTTTTGTCTTTTTGAGCTGGTCAGTCTGTGTTGGTAGTCCTGTCGAACGCGGCTTTTTTAAAATGTTTTGTGTAGTGGAGCTGCATAGGGAAGTATTGCGCTCCACTCTGTGAAGGATCAAGTTTTGAAATCAGTGGAATTAGAGTATGATAGCTAAAGAGATGGAGAAAACACCTGTCTCCAGATTACATCATCAAACTAAGGGCAACTGTTGCATGGCATCCATGACAGGAAGACGCGTCCATCATGCATGATGATGTATACAGGTAAGATAGTCTAGAGTTAGCTAGCTACATTTTCAGATATTATACGTTTCTAATTTTGACAGAAAGGGGTTTCATTTCAAGCTAAAATGTACTGTTAGCTAGCTCGCTAACATTAGCTGGCTGGCTCCCTAGCTGATGTTGTTATTCATATCCGAGAGCTGTTTGCTTTGCTAGTTAGAGCCTAATGTTAGCTAGCTAACATTGAACCTGGTTGGTTAGCTCCCAGCATATTCATGCAGTGTGGTGACGACATGATTTGGCACTATGTTCATTCTTGTTTAACTAGCTAAGGTTAGCTGGCTGGCTCGTTAGCTAACGTAACGTGATGTATGATTTTACACATTATTTACCTAGCTAAGTTCATTGTTTACCTAGCTAGCTAGCTACATGTCTTAAGCTAAAGTGTACTGTTAGCTAGCTAGCTAACATTAGCTGGCTGGCTCCCTAGCTGATGTTGTTATTCGTATCCCAGAGCTGTTTGCTTTGCTAGTTGCAGCCTAATGTTAGCTAGCTAACGTTGAACCTGGATGGTTAGCTCCCAGCATATTCATGCATTGTAGTAATGACATGATTTGGCACTATGTTCATTGTTGTTTAGCTAGATAAAGTTAGCTGGCTGGCTTATTAGGTAACATTACGTGACAAAAGAAGCATAATGAAGCATAATGAAGCTTAATGAAGCATGATGAAATTGTTGCCATCAGAGCTGGTTAGGCTGTTTTCATGTCATCCAGAGGTAAACAAATCATCGGCCAGAGCATCAAGTCTGTGCTCTAAACACTTCGAGAACGAAACCAGATGGGTGGGGCTAAAGCTTAAGAGGGTGTGAAAGATGCTGAATGGGTGTAGACATAGGAGAGCTCTTTACTAGATACCAAAACATTCAAAGGCCATTTTCTCAAAAGTGAGTTTACAAGTTTACAATAATTACTTTCCCATTGTTCCTCAACAATGCAGTATGATATACCATTTTGTAGCTCTTAGTCTCTACTTTTATCCAATGTAAAAAACACTATTACACATTTTGCTACATGAGACCGAATCTAGGTGGTGAGTCACAAATGGTTTGATGAAGAATGCAAAACATAAGAAAGAAATTGAGAAAATGATCCAACCAAAAACATAGAGACCCAGAAAACCTGAGTCTACGCCTTCACTATGGTGAATCACTAAAACAATACAGAAATACGCTATGGAAAAAGAAGTAACAGCTCAATGTAATTGAAGAACCCATAGACTAACCACTTCTGAGGATATTGGAAAACTCTAAACAATCAACAACACAAGGAGTTATCTATCCAAACCGGAGATGTATGGGTAAACCACTTCTCCAATCTTTTTGGCCCTATAACAAATAACAAACAACAAAAACATATATATTATAAAATTCAAATCTTAGAATAAACTATTAAAAACTAACAGAACCCATTGGATTGTCCAATTACATTTAATGAACTACAGGACAAAATGCAAACCCTCCAACCCAAAAAGGCATGTGGTGTTGATGGTATCCTCAATGAAATGCTAAAATATACAGACAACAAATTCCAATTGGCTACACTAAAACTCTTTAACATCATCCTTAGCGCTGGCATCTTCCCCAATATTTGGAACCAAGGACTGATCACCCTAATCCACAAAAGTGGAGATAGATTTGACCCCAATAACTACCGTGGGATATGCGTCAACAGCTGCCTTGGGAAAATCCTCTGCATTATCATTAACAGCAGACTTGTACATTTCCTCAGTGAAAACAATGTACTGAGCAAATGTCAAAGGCAAACTCTTCTCATACTTTGTTGATTTCAAAAAAGCTTTTGACTCAATTTGGCATGGGAGTCTGCTACACAAATTGATGGAAAGTGGTGTTGGGGGACAAACATACAACATTATAAAATCCATGTACATAAACAACAAGTGTGCAGTTAAAAATGTCAGCTTAAGCCCCACCCTCTTCAACATATATATCAACGAATTGGCGACGGCACTAGAACAGTCTGCAGCACTCGGCCTCACCCTACTAGAATCTGAAGTAAAATGTTTACTGTTTGCTGATGATCTGGTGCTTCTGTCCTCTACCGAGGAGGGCCTACGGCAGCACCTAGATCTTCTGCACAGATTCAGTCAGACCTGGGCCCTGACAGTAAATCTCAGTAAGACAAAAATAATGGTGTTCCAAAAAAGGTCCAGTTGCCAGGACCACAAATACAACTTCTGCATGCAGAATTCTGCAAAAACATCCTCTGTGTACAAATTACAAGGCCAAATAATGCATGCAGAGCAGAATTACGCCGATACCCGCTAATTATCAAAATCCAAAAAAGAGACGTTCAATTCTACAACCTCCTAAAAGGAAGCTATTCCCAAACCTTCCATAACAGACCCATCACCTACAGAGAGATGAACCTGGAGAAGAGTCTTCTAAGCAAGCTGGTCCTGGGGCTCTGTTCACAAACACAAACAGACCCCACAGAGCTCCAGGACAGCAACACAATTAGACCTAACCATATCATTAGAAATCCAAAAGATAATTACTTGACACATTGGAAAGAATGAACAAAAAACAGAGCAAATTATAATGCTGTTTGGCCCTAAACAGAGAGTACACAGAGTACAGTACCTGACCACTGTGACAGACCCAAACTTAAGGAAAGCTTTGACTATCGACAGACTCAGTGAGCATAGCTTGCTATTGAGAAACGCTGCAGTTTGGCAGACCTGGCTCTCAAGAGAAGACAGGCTGTGTGCACACTGCCCACAAAATGAGGTGGAAACTGAGCTACACTTCCTGACCTCCTGCCAAATATATGACCATATTAGACACATATTTCCCTCAGATTACACAGACTGAGAGTGAGACAGAGGGAGAGAGAGAGTGGGAGAGAGAGCAATAGAGAGAGACAGAGGGAGAGAGAAAGAGGGAGCAAGAGAGATAATCAATGAGTACAGCCAAAGTGAGGTTAGTCTAATTTTGCTCCATGTATTTTTAGTCATTTTCTTAAAAATAGTCATTTCTGAGCTAATTTAGAAGCTATGATGAGCAGCTAGAATATCATCCACTCCTCCACACCTTACGCCTGGAGCTACACTTATTCCTGTCTTCACACACACACACACACACACACACACACACACACACACACACACACACACACACACACACACACACACACACACACACACACACACACACACACACGCACACAGTGTTTTTAACAAGGCTACATCTTAGCGTAATAGAAAAGAGGGTATTGAAGAAAAGGATTTGAAGTACATGAGGGAATGCAGGAATCTGACTGAAATTATGTTAGACAGCCATGGGGAGTTAGGAGTTAGTATTACATATATAGACTGATAACTGGTGAGTAGGCTGTTTGTCTGGGCTTGGAGATGGATAGAAAGCATTCATAAATGAAAGATATACAGTATCTGTCAGTGGCAGGGCCCTCTCCTCTTCTCTCTCTCTTTCCTTCCATCTATCCATCCTTGCCTCCGTCTCTCCTGCCTCATGACTACCAAATGAATGTTATTCCCACACCGTCACAGATGCAGATCTCTGCCAATCTGCCACTAATTCCATTAATATTCATTAAAAATTAAGCTTAATTGCGCGTCTTTAAAAAGCCCAGTGGCCCCAGTCTATCCCTGGCCCCCTGAGGACAGCTAGTTCGGATTTCCACTGGGCAACCTCCCCATGCCTGTCACCTCTTCACACAGAGAGGACAGAAAGGAGGGAGGAAGGGAGTGGGAAATAGGGAAGGAGGGGAGGGAGACTATGTTGTAGAGGGTGAAAGCAGAGGAGAGAGAGGGAAAGAGAGAGAGAGGTAGAGAGAGAGAAAGAGAGAGAGAGAGAGAGAGAGAGAGAGAGAGAGAGAGAGAAGAGAGAGAGAGGTAGAGAGAGAGAAAGAGAGAGAGAGAGAGAGAGAGAGAGAGAGAGAGAGAGAGAGAAAGAGAGAGAGAGAGAGAGGGAGAGACAGAGAAAGAGAGAGAGAGGTAGAGAGAGAGAAAAGAGAGAGAGAGAGAGAGAGAGAGAGAGAGAGAGAGAGAAAGAGAGAGAGAGGTAGAGAGAGAGAAAGAGAGAGAGAGAGGTAGAGAGAAAGAGAGAGAGAGAGAGAGGGGGAGGTAGAGAGAGAGAAAGAGAGAGAGAGAGAGAGAGCAAAAGAGAGAGGGGGGAGAGGTAGAGAGAGAGAAAGAGAGAGAGAGAGAGAGCAAAAAGAGAGAGAGAGAGAGAGAGAGAGATGGGGGGGAGGTAGAGAGAGAGAAAGAGAGAGAGAGAGAGAGAGCAAAAGAGAGAGGGGGAGAGGTAGAGAGAGAGAAAGAGAGAGAGAGAGAGAGCAAAAGAGAGAGAGAGTGTGAGGTAGAACAATAGGGAGAAAGATATAACAGTGGGTGATACGGAGCGTCACCAGATAGATACACACAGTACTGTCATGTACTTCACACAGAAGATGTAGAAGAGTGATGGGAGCACCACAGAGAGACAGTGACACTTCTAACAGCCAAACTGAGTTGAATCACACTGGCCAGAGGATGGATCCTCTCATGCCTGCTTCACCTGAGCCATGTGTGTGTGTGTGTGCGTGTGAGTGTGTGTGTGCGCCCGTATGTGAGCGTGTCTGCTTCTGATTGTTCTTGTTGGGGATATTTTTAGCGTTCATATTTAAAGCAGAGGATGGGAAAATCATGGCGTTTATAAATACAAACGCACGTCTGTGTACACAAAGCACAGCACATCAGAGACATGACAGAGAACAGGGAACAGGGACAGACAAAGACAGGCAGGCAGAAGCAGAGAGGAGAGTAGAGTAGAGGGTGAGGAGTGGGGAGG
The DNA here is from genome assembly GCF_018296145.1 of Oncorhynchus tshawytscha. NCBI lineage: Eukaryota > Metazoa > Chordata > Actinopteri > Salmoniformes > Salmonidae > Oncorhynchus > Oncorhynchus tshawytscha. Next base: position 38,275,469 of record NC_056439.1, on the reverse strand, counting down.
GGAGATGCAGGCCATCCATATTCATGGTCCTGCACATCATTAGCACAGACAACAATGGCACCTCAGATTGGGATGCCATAATTGAAGCAATCAGCAAGTTGCACAATATTACAGTAGGGAGAGAGAGAGGAGTTGCCAGGGAGAAAATGGCAGCTCTTATTAAGGCCTGTAATGCAGAAACTAGATTCAGTATTAACTGACAGCTTGGATCAGACAGGACTGAAAGACAGTGCAGCAGTCCCTCTAGAGTAGAAAGGACAACGGACTGACTGACTGCCTCACAGATTTTGGTTAATGCAACGACTAATATGTTGCGATCCCTTTTGAAAGGATACGTGTGTGCATACACTACCCATATCCGCTGCAGTACTGATCCTCGCTCTACAACCATTACCCAGCCCAGTAACAGAGAGCCAGGCAGGGAGGGACCTCCCCCCCCCAGAGCGCTAAATACTACCCTCTACAGTGTGATTAAGACTGTTCAAACCCTTTCAAAAAACACCTCGCAATTGCATTTGAATCACAATGGTACATACAAACATAAATCAGAAAAACACCACAACGCATTCCAGACACGCAATTAGAAAGTGTCAGTCAGCAGAGATGTGCAAACACACAACTAAAAACCCAATCCAACCGACAGAACCCCCCCCCAAAAAAAATCTAACTAACCGTTTTTTTCTGCCTTTCTATTTTTTTCTAATCTCATCAGGCTTAAGTGCTTGTTTCAGGCAGCCAATAGGAGCACTGTGCTGGTTACCGTGGCGATACGAAGGGACATTTAGAGGACTCTGATAAACTATGCCATTTAAAAGGTTATGACAATTAAAGCAGCTCCTGCAAATTACAGTGGCCAAACCTATACCACGGATGGGTCCCTCTTATCGCCTGGCACCCAGCTTCCTCTGCCATATGCCCTCTATTCCCACAGCCCTCCCTCCCTTCATCCCTCTCTCTCTCCCCTCCCAGTCGAAGAAGCACTTTTATTATCCAGTTAATTAACAGATTTCTCAGTTAATATTCAAATGCTGACCAATTAATGACATTGAACTTTGAATAGCCCTGCCTCTCCCACACCCTCCCCCTTCTCTCTCTCCCTCCCTCCCTCCATCCCCCCTCTCCCAGTCAGTTGTTGCCGTGGCATCCTCGGGTACACTGCGCCATGTAGCGTGCTATCGGTGGTCGTGGGTGGCAGCGAGAGCAGGAGTAGCGGTAAAGGCGGGCAGCCAGCCAATGTGACAGTGTTTTAATTAACCTTGGAGCAGAGCACGTAGAGCAGAGCACAGCAGAGCAGAGCACAGCAGAGCAGGGCACCGTAGAGCAGAGCACCGTAGAGCAGAGCACAGCAGAGCAGGGCACCGTAGAGCACAGCACAGCAGAGCAGAGCACCGTAGAGCAGAGCACCGTAGAGCAGAGCACAGCAGAGCAGAGCACCGTAGAGCAGAGCACAGCAGAGCAGAGCACAGCAGAGCAGAGCACCGTAGAGCAGAGCACAGCAGAGCAGAGCACAGCAGAGCAGAGCACCGTAGAGCAGAGCACAGCAGAGCAGAGCACAGCAGAGCAGAGCACCGTAGAGCAGAGCACCGTAGAGCAGAGCACTGTAGAGCAGAGCACCGTAGAGCAGAGCACAGCAGAGCAGGGCACCGTAGAGCACAGCACAGCAGAGCAGAGCACCGTAGAGCAGAGCACAGCAGAGCAGAGCACAGCAGAGCAGAGCACCGTAGAGCAGAGCACAGCAGAGCACAGCACAGCAGAGCAGAGCACCGTAGAGCAGAGCACAGCAGAGCACAGCAGAGCAGAGCACAGCAGAGCAGAGCACCGTAGAGCAGAGCACCGTAGAGCAGAGCACAGCAGAGCACCGTAGAGCAGAGCACAGCAGAGCACCGTAGAGCAGAGCACAGCAGAGCAGAGCACAGCAGAGCAGAGCACCGTGGAGCAGAGCACAGCAGAGCAGAGCACAGCAGAGCACAGCAGAGCAGAGCACCGTAGAGCAGAGCACCGTAGAGCAGAGCACAGCAGAGCAGAGCACAGCAGAGCAGAGCACCGTAGAGCAGAGCACAGCAGAGCAGAGCACCGTAGAGCAGAGCACAGCAGAGCAGAGCACCGTAGAGCAGAGCACAGCAGAGCACAGCAGAGCACAGCAGAGCAGAGCACAGCAGAGCAGAGCACAGCAGAGCAGAGCACAGCAGAGCAGAGCACCGTAGAGCAGAGCACAGAAGAGCACCGTGGAGCAGAGCACAGCAGAGCACAGCAGAGCAGCACAGCAGAGCACCGTAGAGCAGAGCACAGCAGAGCAGAGCACCGTAGGGCAGAGCACAGCAGAGCAGAGCACAGCAGAGCACAGCAGAGCAGAGCACCGTAGAGCAGAGCACAGCACAGCAGAGCAGAGCACCGTAGGGCAGAGAACAGCAAAGCAGAGCACAGCAGAGCAGAGCACCGTAGAGCAGAGCACAGCACAGCAGAGCACCGTAGGGCAGAGCACAGCAGAGCAGAGCACAGCAGAGCACAGCAGAGCAGAGCACAGCAGAGCAGAGCAAAGCACAGCAGAGCAGAGCAAATCAAATCAAATCAAATCAAATTTTATTTGTCACATACACATGGTTAGCAGATGTTAATGCGAGTGTAGCGAAATGCTTGTGCTTCTAGTTCCGACAATGCAGTAATAACGAGCAAGTAATCTAACTAACAATTCCAAAAAAAACTACTGTCTTATACACAGTGTAAGGGGATAAAGAATATGTACATAAGGATATATGAATGAGTGATGGTACAGAGCAGCATAGGCAAGATACAGTAGATGATATCGAGTACAGTATATACATATGAGATAAGTATGTAAACCAAGTGGCATAGTTAAAGTGGCTAGTGATACATGTATTACACAAGGATGCAGTCGATGATATAGAGTACAGTATCAACGTATGCATATGAGATGAACAATGTAGGGTAAGTAACATTATATAAGGTAGCATTGTTTAAAGTGGCTAGTGATATATTTACATCATTTCCCATCAATTCCCATGATTAAAGTGGCTGGAGTAGAGTCAGTGTCATTGACAGTGTGTTGGCAGTAGCCACTCAATGTTAGTGGTGGCTGTTTAACAGTCTGATGGCCTTGAGATAGAAGCTGTTTTTCAGTCTCTCGGTCCCAGCTTTGATGCACCTGTACTGACCTCGCCTTCTGGATGACAGCGGGGTGAACAGGCAGTGGCTCGGGTGGTTGATGTCCTTGATGATCTTTATGGCCTTCCTGTAGCATCGGGTGGTGTAGGTGTCCTGGAGGGCAGGTAGTTTGCCCCCGGTGATGCGTTGTGCAGACCTCACTACCCTCTGGAGAGCCTTACGGTTGAGGGCGGTGCAGTTGCCATACCAGGCGGTGATACAGCCCGCCAGGATGCTCTCGATTGTGCATCTGTAGAAGTTTGTGAGTGCTTTTGGTGACAAGCCGAATTTCTTCAGCCTCCTGAGGTTGAAGAGGCGCTGCTGCGCCTTCCTCACGATGCTGTCTGTGTGAGTGGACCAATTCAGTTTGTCTGTGATGTGTATGCCGAGGAACTTAAAACTTGCTACCCTCTCCACTACTGTTCCATCGATGTGGATGGGGGTGTTCCCTCTGCTGTTTCCTGAAGTCCACAATCATCTCCTTAGTTTTGTTGACGTTGAGTGTGAGGTTATTTTCCTGACACCACACTCCGAGGGCCCTCACCTCCTCCCTGTAGGCCGTCTCGTCGTTGTTGGTAATCAAGCCTACCACTGTTGTGTCGTCCGCAAACTTGATGATTGAGTTGGAGGCGTGCATGGCCACGCAGTCGTGGGTGAACAGGGAGTACAGGAGGGGGCTCAGAACGCACCCTTGTGGGGCCCCAGTGTTGAGGATCAGCGGGGAGGAGATGTTGTTGCCTACCCTCACCACCTGGGGGCGGCCCGTCAGGAAGTCCAGTACCCAGTTGCACAGGGCGGGGTCGAGACCCAGGGTCTCGAGCTTGATGACGAGCTTGGAGGGTACTATGGTGTTGAATGCCGAGCTGTAGTCGATGAACAGCATTCTCACATAGGTATTCCTCTTGTCCAGATGGGTTAGGGCAGTGTGCAGTGTGGTTGAGATTGCATCGTCTGTGGACCTATTTGGGCGGTAAGCAAATTGGAGTGGGTCAAGGGTGTCAGGTAGGGTGGAGGTGATATGGTCCACCGCAGAGCAGAGCACAGCAGAGCAGAGCAGAGCACAGCAGAGCACAGCAGAGCAAAGCACAGCAGAGCAGAGCACAGCAGAGCAAAGTACAGCAGAGCAGAGCACAGCAGAGCACAGCAGAGCAAAGCACAGCAGAGCAGAGCACAGCAGAGCACAGTAGAGCAAAGCACAGCAGAGCAGAGCAAAGCACAGCAGAGCAGAGCACCGCAGAGCAGAGCACCGCAGAGCATAGCAGAGCAGAGCACAGCAGAGCAGAGCACCGCAGAGCAGAGCACAGCAGAGCAGAGCACAGCAGAGCAAAGCACAGCAGAGCAGAGTAGAGCACAGCAGAGCAGAGCACAGCAGAGCAAAGCACAGCAGAGCAGAGCACAGTGGGGCCAGCAGCAGCTCAGAGAGAAGATGGAAGTTGGAAGTAATACAGGAAACAGGAAACAGCCCTAGAGATAAGCAGTCTCACAGAGGAACAGACTGGACACTTTCATTGAAGAAATGAGGACCAATAAAGTACACTTCTTGTTTGTGAAATCTTTGTTTGTCACTCCTCAGAAACTACAACAAATTGTCATAGATGAAGGCAGAGTTTCCCAACTGGTGGTTTTATTTGGCCGTTTTCTGAGCAAAAATATATAGATAAAAAACATTTTTTTTTAATTAATTGTTGGACATAAAAGAGTGTAAAAACACCAGGAACTCAGCTCCAAGTGACTTTTATTTAGGAAATCTGTTCCCAAGTATTCACACATATAATAGAGAGACACGTGATCGTCTACAGATGTTTGAAATTATAATGTTTTAGTCAAATATATCTGTTTGGGATTATTGCGGTCAAATTATAGTCTACAAGTTATTTGTAATTTCGTTCTAGACCCCTGACCATTCGCCCAAGAAAATTCGGCCCGCGGCTGAATCTAGTTGATGATCCCTGGCTTAAGGTGTAACCAATCGATGGCCCTGCCTGGTAACAGTGTGAACAACACCACAAATCCTCACACTGGAGTAGTCCTTTCACACTCTGCAACCCCCAGTTAGATAAAGGACCTAGATACTGTAGCAACTTGGGCATGGATGTTTCAGTCACTACGAAACACACTCCTAGCTACCTAGGAAGATAAGAGAATGGCAGCCGGAGAAGGAAAGGTGTCTGTCTATCTGCTGGGGAAGCGAGCACACACACACACACACACAAAGAGAAGAGCCTTCTTAGTGAGGGAGGCAGAGAGGAACATGTCAGAGTGTTTGGTCTTATCAAAGCAGATGTAGAGAGAATAAGACCCGTTGGTGACAGGAAGGCAGGGAGCAGGTAGAAGATGACCGGGTTAGCAACCCAGCTGTCAGAGGTACTCTGCTGTTAGGAGTTCTTACAACAATTCATGAATTACTTGAGACTATAAGAAAGACCAATGGTTTTCATTCCCCCTCATCAATGAAGCTGTAGTTCTGAGATGTTTTGAAGCATCAGCTGATAGGTCAGAATCAGAAAGCCAGTGAAACATATTTTCAATGATGGCCTAGGAACAGTGGGTTAACTGCCTTGTTCAGGTGCAGTTCGACAGATTTTTACCTGGTCAGCTCAGGGATCCGGTCTTGCAACCTTTCGGTTACTAGTCCAACGCTCTAACCACTAGGCTTCCTGCCTTTTCTGAAGGAACCTTGTGTTTCACAGCAAATATGATGTCAAAGAAGCTGCAATCACTCAATCAAGTGAAGGATGTCCTCTCACCTGGGCTCATGGATGTGGAGAGGAATGGCTAACCACCCAAATCACACAGGGTGGAACTTCTATCCTTTGGTAAGTAGAGGTCTTGGGAGAGGGGTCACAACCACAATGACATCCTAATCTCTCTTACAGTGCTGTGTGTTTTCATTGATCGGCACAGAATGCTGTAAAAAGGTCGAATGGTGACCTTTCTTTATGACTGGGAGCTGAGATGAGCTCCCAATCATACAGCCACAATAACATAGGTCAGGGGGAACGAAGGTAGTACTCTCTCTATTGTAAAACAAACACACATGCTCGCACACACACTCCTTTTGTATTGGAACATTGCAGAAACCATAATCCATCTTACCTCCACCTTCTTAGACTACTCTACATCCTCCACTGACCTATTAATATTTCGCACCAAATCTTTAGAGCCCCAAATAGGTATGGAGTGTAATCCTGGGGCCAAGGCATGCAGGCTGTGTGCTGTAGTGGGCTGTGTGCTGACTGGGCACAGGCGTCAATTCAACGTCTATTCCACGTTGGTTCAACACAATGTAATTGAAATGACGTGGAAACAGCGTTGATTTAACCAGTGTGTGCCCGGTGGGTAGTAGGCTCTGCACTGGCTAGCTCATTCAGTATTCCTCAATCCAAATAGCCCTGAGCCTGGCTGACCCACCTCACCTTGCTCCAGTCTACAGAAAGAGAGAGAGATAGAGAGAGAGAGAGAGAGTGAGATAGAGAGAGAGAGGGGGGGTGCTAACCTCCCAGCCCACATTGTGAAAGACTCAGCTGGACTGTGTAATCCAAAGTAGTTTAAATGCAGCCCAATTTGTAAGAGGGGCAGAACCCACGCAATCCTCTAGTCTATTTGACTGAATGCATTCTTTCTCTGGCCATATCCTTCTGAACTCTGGTTCTCAACTAAAATCCTGGAGCCCCCCACACTGACTCAACCCAGCATTCACATGTCCAAGCCTCCAGGGTTATCCACCGCCCCTTCCTCCATTCTCCCTTTTCAGAACTGTGGACTCACTCTCTTCCAATATAAGTAGTATACGAAGAAAAAAACAGCCCCACCCAACTCCTCCCACAACCCACACAGACACACACAGAGTTCTGGCTGACAGTAAACCCACCCCAGACCTCCAGGCCACATGGCTGACAGCATCAACGTGAGAGGCCTGGACCGAGATCTGTCTATGTGGTCCCACTGTGTGTGTGTGTGTGTGTGTGTGTGTGTGTGTGTGTGTGTGTGTGTGTGTGTGTGTGTGTGTGTGTGTGTGTGTGTGTGTGTGTGTGTGTGTGTGTGTGTGTGTGTGTGTGTGCGTGCGTGCGTGCATGCGCGTGTGTGTGTGTGTGTGTGTCTGTGTGTATGTGACTGCGTTTGCGTGTGCAAAGGTAGGGGAAGCAGGAAACGCCAGAAATAGCCCTCATGATTAATCTGGACGACTCATCAGACCTGTGGGGACAGAGTCAGACTCTTGTCCGACAGTGGGAAACAATGCCAGCATTACTGAGAAGGAGGCTAATGCCTTCTCACACACACACATACACACACGCACACCACACCACACACACACACACACACACACACACACACACACACACACCACAGGAGGCCTATGTGGGAGAAAAGCATTCTAGGATAGCAGTCCTCACAGAACAGAACAACGTGGCCCTTAGACACTGATCTACACAGTTTTACATTTACCCACTGACTATAAAAGTTCATATTTGGGGAAAGTAAACTGATCCTAGATCTGTGCATAAGGTGAACTTCTTTCCGAAGCGATGTCTTACCTGCTGAGGTGGGGCGTGGGGTGGCAGGTAGGGGGCTGTGAAGGGGGGGTAGGGTTCTGCTGGGGGGGACTGAAGTAGGGTCCCGGGTCGTTCCCTGCTGTTGCTGCTGCTGCTGGCTGTATCCTCCTATACCCTGCTGGCCATACTGGGGGGGACCCTGCTGGAATACAACCAATCATACAACAGTTAGAGTAGCTAGCACCTACCCTCTGCTGGAACCATAGATATCCTATTAAATTACTAGAGGGGCTATGGGGCGGCAGGTAGCCTAGTGGTTAGAGCATTGGACCTGTAAGCAAAAAGTTGCTAGATCAAATCCCTGAGCTGACAAGGTAAAAATGTGTTGTTCTGCCCCTGAACAAGGCAGTTAACCCACTGTTCCTAGATTGTCATTGTAAATAAGAATTTGTTCTTAAAAAGACATTGCGCTCCCTCACCTAAAAAAATGGTACTACACCACTGCACTTACTAATTGTATCTAAGGGTATGTTTGTAAATTCCCTTTTGCTATCTACTCCGATTTCAGAGCACTCTCGTCTGAGTGTACCAGAGCGCAGAATAACTGATGAATTTACAAACGCTCAACACCTGTTGAAAACGGCCAATGTCTGCAATAAAGCATAATTAAATTGTTGCCAGCAGCACAGTTTTAGACACCAACTCTCTGAAAAACATAAAAACAGCCCAACCAGCTCTTGTAGAAAAATGGCCAGAGTGTGGTGTACTCTCATTTATGTCTGGAAGTAGCTAGCAAGCTAGCTAACTTTAGGAAGTTAGCTTGGGTGCTTGACTGCGGTTGTGAGGTCAGAACGCTCGGATCAACCCTACTCATCGGCCAGAGCGTCCAGTATGCGCTCTGAATGCTCAGAGAGTGAAACACTCTGAATTTACCATCTGACAATCTGACAACGCTCACAATTTACGAACGCACACTCTGAGTGCCCCATGTCACTCCAGAGTCAATTTACAAACGCACCCTAATACTGACTGGGACTGTAGAATTTGGAATTAGAATACTAGAATGGTCATGAACCTTCTTATGATGGGATGAATGTCAGCCATTTTGGTCAGGGAGTTGGTCAACCAAGGATTGACAGTGCTGTGATAAGATATTGTGTAAAATAATGAATTTGAAGAATTTATTTGCACTGTATGTTTGTTAGCTAGCTAGCCAGCCAGTCTTTGAGGAATGATTCCATACATTTTTCAAGTTAACTGCCAACATGCCAACATTCCGTTTAAACAATGCAGTCAGTCCACAGCCAGACACTGGCTGACATCATTTGATAAAGTTGTAAATGCAACAATTACTGATATTGTATCATATAATAGCACTCACAGCTTTCCAAGAAAACAACAACGTAGACATTTATGGTCACTTTACAGATATTTCAGAGGCTATTTTTACAAAACATTGGTATGAAACCCATATAAATGTTTTATATAATTGTATGACAATATTATAAGTTGCCAATAATTATATGACCAAATTTAAAAAATATCATAACATTACAGAGGAAAAAGAAGGAACGGCGCGCCCGCGTAACCACGCAGTAAACAACTGATTGGCCTCAGCCTAGTCCACTTGTTGAAACAGCTCTTATTCAACCACCTTCCACAATAGAAGCCTCAAACAACTTTCTAAAGACTGTTGACATCTGCTGAAAGCCTTGAGAAGTGCAATCTGGCCCCATAGACACAGCATATTGGATAGGCAATCACTTAAATTAAACTACAAACCTCAGATTTCCCACTTCCTGGTTGGATTTGTCTCAGGTTTTCGCCTGCCATATGAGTTGTGTTATACTCACAGACATCATTCAAACAGTTTTAGAAACTTCAGAGTGTTTTCTATCCAATACTACTAATAATATGCATATATTAGCATCTGGGACAGAGTAGCAGGCACCTTATTTACTCTGGGCACCTTATTCATCCAAGCTACTCAATATTGCCCCCCTGTCACCAAGAAGACAGCTTCTTAGGGCTGTAATCCCGTTAACGGGATCGATATGACAACAGCCAGTGAAAGTGCAGGGTGCCAAATTCAAAACAACAGAAATCCCTTAAACATTCCTCAAACATACATGTATCTTATATTGTTTTACTCATTATAAATGTCGATGAAAATACAATTGTTAGACATGGAAATATAGATATACCTCTCCTTAATGCAACCACTGTGTTTCAAAATTGTTTTCAAAAAAAGCAAACCATGCAATAATTTGAGACGGCGCTTAGAAATAAAATACAATTATCCGCCATGTTGGAGTCAACAGAAATCAGAAATCACATTAAAAATATTCCCTGACCTTTGATGATCTTCATCAGAATGCACAGGAATCCCAGGAATCGCAAATAAATGCTTGATTTGTTCGATAATGTCCATTATTTATGTCCAAGTAGCTACTTTTGTTAGCGCATTTAGTACACAAATCCAAACGCTCGTGCAGGCCAAGCCGAACGTCAGACAAAAACTTCAAAAAGTTATATTACAGGTCGAAGAAACTTGTCAAACTACGTATAGAATCAATCTTTAGGATGGTGTTATCATAAATCTTCAATAACGTTCCAACCGGAGAATTCCTATGTCTGTAGAGAAGCAATGGAACGCAGGTCGCTATCATGTGAAATGCGTATGACCTAGACCTGGCTCTCTGCCAGACCACTGACTCAAACAGCTCCCATCCGGCTCCACAACACAGTGGAAGCCTCATTCAAGTTTCTAAAGACGGTTGACATCTAGCGGAAGCCCTAGGATGTGCAACTTGATCAATATCCCACTGTGTATTCAATAGGTGCTGGGTTGAAAATCGACCAACCTCAGATTTCCCACTTCCTGTTTGGATTTCTTCTCAGGTTTTTGCCTTGCCATATGAGTTCTGTTATACTCACAGACATCATTCAAACAGTTTTAGAAACTTCAGAGTGTTTTCTATCTAATAATAATATGCATATATTAGCAACGGGGACTGAGGAGCAGGCCATTTACTCTGGGCACCTCTGGGCACCTTTCACCCAAGCTACTCAATACTGCCCCTGCAGCCATAAGAAGTTTTAACTTACGTCATAATTTCCTCAATCAAACTCTGTACCGACAGATATAGCCTATTGAATAACCTATATCGAATATGCATACAATGCATCCTCAAATTGCAATGTCTGCCTATGCCCACACATATTGTCTCAAGAAAATGTTATATTTTTGATACCCTCAAATAGGGCTGTGGCAGTCAAGCAATTTTGTCAGCCGATGATTGTCAAGTAAGTAACGGTCATCTCCTGGCTTCAACACATACAGTTGAAGTTGGAAGTTTACATACACTTAGGTTGGAGTCATTAAAACTCGTTTTTAAACCACTCCACAAATTTCTTGTTAACAAACTTTAGTTTTGGCAAGTCGGTGAGGACATCTACTTTGTGCATGACACAAGTCATTTTTCCAATAATTGTTTACAGACAGATTATTTCACTTATAATTCACTGTATCACAATTCCAGTGGGTCAGAAGATTACATACACTAAGTTGACTGTGCCTTTAAACAGCTTGGAAAATTCCAAAAAATGATGTCATGGCTTTAGAAGCTTCTGATAGGCTAATTGACATCATTTGAGTCAATTGGAGGTGTACCAGTGGATGTATTTCAAGGCCTACCTTCAAACTCAGTGCCTCTTGCTTGACATCATGGGAAAATCAAAAGAAATCAGCCAAGACCTCAGAAAAAAATTGTAGACCTCCACAAGTCTGGTTCATCCTTGGGAGCAATTTCCAAACACCTGAAGGCGTGTGGGCAGAACTGAAAAAGCGTGCATGAGCAAGGAGGCCTACAAACCTGACTCAGTTATAACAGCTCTGTCAGGAGGAATGGGCCAAAATTCACCCAACTTAATGTGGGAAGCTTGTGGAAGGCTACCCGAAACATTTGACCCAAGTTAAACCATTTAAAGGCAATGCTATCAAATACTAATTGAGTGTATGTAAACTTCTGACCCACTGGGAATGCGATAAAATAAATAAAAGCTGAAATAAATCACTCTACTATTATTCTGACATTCTTAAAATAAAGTGGTGATCCTAACTGACCTAAGACAGGGAATTTTTTGTTGTTGATTAAATGTCAGGAATTGTGAAAAACTGAATTTAAATGTGTTTGGCTAAGGTGTATGTAATCTTCCGACTTCAACTGTAGCTTACAAGCCACTCTATAACACCTGTCGTTGAAAGGAGTGGACCAAAGCGCAGCGTGAAAAGTGTTCAGGATTTCCTTTTATTATCAAAAAACACTCGAACAAAAGCGAACAGTTCTGTCAGGTAACAGAGACTAAACAGAAAATAACTACCCACAAACACTGGGAAAAAATCTGCCTAAGTATTATTCCCAATCAGAGACAACGATAGACAGCTGCCTCTGATTGAGAACCATACTCGGCCAAAACAAAGAAATAGACAACATAGAATGCCCACCCCAAATCACACCCTGACCTATCCAAATAGAGAAATAAAACGCCTCTCTAACGTCAGGGCGTGACACACTGATGGAGACCTTTGGAAAATCTACATTTTAAAAAGTCTATTTAAATCCATTTAATGTCGCCTACACCATCATAATAAATCCATTTAATGTCGCCTACACCATCATAATAAATCCATTTAATGTCGCCTACACCATCATAATAAATCCATTTAATGTCGCCTACACCATCATAATAAATCCATTTAATGTCGCCTACACCATCATAATAAATCCATTTAATGTCGCCTACACCATCATAATAAATCCATTTAATGTCGCCTACACCATCATAATAAATCCATTTAATATAGCCTACACCATCATAATAAATCCATTTAATATAGCCTACACCATCATAATAAATCCATTTAATATAGCCTACACCATCATAATAAATCCATCATTTATTTTAGACAGGTCTAAACAAACATGACATGAAGAAAATTGAGTCTATTTCAGAAGAACAGAATAGTATACCCTGAGTTGTCCTTGTTAGGCCCTGATATGGCTATGCTATATGGCTGTGGGCTACACTAGTTCATTTTAGCAGACAAGATTTGCTTAGAATTACTTGGCATTATTTTGTGTTATTTTATAGTATGAAGAATACAATTGAACATAGCTGAATAAAATAGAATGGGCATTTTCTTCCTACAGTTTCCAAGGAAGTGAGCACATGGGGCTATTCTGTGTTGAGGGGTTAACAAAGAAACTGGTCTTCCTATATGCTTCATTTAGAGGTATTTATTCAACTTTAGTTGTGATCCAAATGTTTGGCTACATGTTTAGATTTTTAATACATTCGAAGGCTGCATGATTGAAAAAAAGTTGCATGAATGGCATGAGCTCTGGTTTGTTTCTTGTGACAATCACTTCTCACCAGGCCTTAAAGTTTCCGGTGGCATCCCCCTTGTGTGGCCGTAATGCCCCCTAAGGAATCCATGCCTTTTGCGCCCAAAGTGGTCGTTGTGCCCGTGGGCTGAATATAATCATTTGAATTCCCTGCCATGCTCCTTAGCACCTCTCATTCAAATGGCTCTCTCAGATATCTCAATTCTTATTAGCCATTGCCCATCATGTAATCGGGTCCTTCTCATAGGCATTTCAGCTAAGAAATAGACTACAAGTGAAGACAGACACATCGGGGACGCAACTGTGCGTGTCCCTCTTATCGAAAGTCCGAGGTACATATTGAAGCTGTTAGAAGAACTGTCCACACCTAGTCTACTTTTCATCAGCCAACAAGATGAGTAGGCCTAACGAACAGCAAGAGCACTAGCCTGTGTCAATCTACTCTCCCACATAGTACAAAAGTTGACCTATTCTATTGGTCAACTTGTCCTTCCTTCTGTGCAATAAATAAATATTCCAAACATACTCTGGCACAATTGTGGGAGGCAATAGATCCCAAATTAATACAACCACTTGCATCAAAAAAGCAATGAGGCTGATGCAGCAGATCAGAACGTTTGATTAAATGTTGATAAACTATTAGGCTATTTCTTTACATTATAAGCTCAACAATGTGCACAAGGCAGTAGGCTATAAGCACGAATGTTCCAAAAATGCAATTAATTCGCGGGAAAACAGTGTTCTCAAAAAGTGATTGCAAATCCAATTCTGCATGTAATGCTTTATTACAAAGGTGCAATGTTATGGTGAAAATGATCTTCCCCAAACTTGAAACTCACAGGCAGCCTATGTTAGGCTCTACACTGGTTATAAAGCGGATTAATGTGCTTCATTTTAGTTGTGATGAGGTGTGGATACATGAGGCTACATGAGGTGTGCGACTATGATTTGAAAAGGTCAACAAAAAAAGGCATGCACAGTTTCTTGCCTTACTGCACAAGCAGGACATCATACATAATTCACAAGTGATAGGCTAATATTGTCACCCATCAGACAATTTTTTATTTAATGTTGTCTTTACATATACTAATTAATATATAAATGAAATTAGTTTTGATATAGAATGGACCGTTATCATGCCCCTGTCGGGAAAAAATTAAACATGTAATCTATTCAATTAAATAGCAAATGGAGGACGCTTTTCCCGTGGTTCATTTCAAAGACAGGTAGGCTATACTCCTGTTGTAAAGCGAAAAAATGTGCTTAATATTGGGAAAGTTGAGAAATAAATATAGTAGGCCTTGCCGATAGAAAGCTGATGTGATGCCCCTCTTTTTAATAGAGGCCATCAAAACTCTCATGCAATTGAATAGCCTATTGAAATGTTGTGTAACATGAGCTCATGGGCTCTCATGAAGTGTTTGACTTGATTTTCTAAAACATTTGCATTTATGTCAGAGTGATTAAAGGGACTGTACTGTAGAGTCCTGAGTACCAGGCAGTTAGCAAGTTTGGTAGGTTACTAACCAGCAGCAGCATCAAATCAAATCAAATCAAATTTTATTTGTCACATACACATGGTTAGCAGATGTTAATGCGAGTGTAGCGAAATGCTTGTGCTTCTAGTTCCGACAATGCAGTAATAACGAACAAGTAATCTAACTAACAATTCCAAAAAAACTGTCTCATACACAGTGTAAGGGGATAAAGAATATGTACATAAGGATATATGAATGAGTGATGGTACAGAGCAGCATAGGCAAGATACAGTAGATGATATCGAGTACAGTATATACATATGAGATGAGTATGTAAACCAAGTGGCGTAGTTAAAGTGGCTAGTGATACATGTATTACATAAGGATGCAGTCGATGATATAGAGTACAGTATCTACGTATGCATGAGATGAATAATGTAGGGTAAGTAACATTATATAAGGTAGCATTGTTTAAAGTGGCTAGTGATATATTTACATCATTTCCCATCAATTCCCATGATTAAAGTGGCTGGAGTAGAGTCAGTGTCATTGACAGTGTGTTGGCAGTAGCCACTCAATGTTAGCGGTGGCTGTTTAACAGTCTGATGGCCTTGAGATAGAAGCTGTTTTTCAGTCTCTCGGTCCCAGCTTTGATGCACCTGTACTGACCTCGCCTTCTGGATGACAGCGGGGTGAACAGGCAGTGGCTCGGGTGGTTGATGTCCTTGATGATCTTTATGGCCTTCCTGTAGCATCGGGTGGTGTAGGTGTCCTGGAGGGCAGGTAGTTTGCCCCGGTGATGCGTTGTGCAGACCTCACTACCCTCTGGAGAGCCTTACGGTTGAGGGCGGTGCAGTTGCCATACCAGGCGGTGATACAGCCCGCCAGGATGCTCTCGATTGTGCATCTGTAGAAGTTTGTGAGTGCTTTTGGTGACAAGCCGAATTTCTTCAGCCTCCTGAGGTTGAAGAGGCGCTGCTGCGCCTTCCTCAATGCTGTCTGTGTGAGTGGACCAATTCAGTTTGTCTGTGATGTGTATGCCGAGGAACTTAAAACTTGCTACCCTCTCCACTACTGTTCCATCGATGTGGATGGGGGGGTGTTCCCTCTGCTGTTTCCTGAAGTCCACAATCATCTCCTTAGTTTTGTTGACGTTGAGTGTGAGGTTATTTTCCTGACACCACACTCCGAGGGCCCTCACCTCCTCCCTGTAGGCCGTCTCGTCGTTATTGGTAATCAAGCCTACCACTGTTGTGTCGTCTGCAAACTTGATGATTGAGTTGGAGGTGTGCGTGGCCACGCAGTCGTGGGTGTACAGGGAGTACAGGAGAGGGCTCAGAACGCACCCTTGTGGGGCCCCAGTGTTGAGGATCAGCGGGGAGGAGATGTTGTTGCCTACCCTCACCACCTGGGGGCGGCCCGTCAGGAAGTCCAGTACCCAGTTGCACAGGGCGGGGTCGAGACCCAGGGTCTCGAGCTTGATGACGAGCTTGGAGGGTACTATGGTGTTGAATGCCGAGCTGTAGTCGATGAACAGCATTCTCACATAGGTATTCCTCTTGTCCAGATGGGTTAGGGCAGTGTGCAGTGTGGTTGAGATTGCATCGTCTGTGGACCTATTTGGGCGGTAAGCAAATTGGAGTGGGTCAAGGGTGTCAGGTAGGTGGAGGTGATATGGTCCTTGACTAGTCTCTCAAAGCACTTCATGATGACGGATGTGAGTGCTACGGGGCGGTAGTCGTTTAGCTCAGTTACCTTAGCTTTCTTGGGAACAGGAACAATGGTGGCCCTCTTGAAGCATGTGGGAACAGCAGACTGGTATAGGGATTGATTGAATATGTCCGTAAACACACCGGCCAGCTGGTCTGCGCATGCTCTGAGGGCGCGGCTGGGGATGCCATCAGAGCTTGGAGAAGCCTAGTTACCGTGACTAAACGGTCACATGGAATTTGACTGCCCCCAAACACCAAGTTAGGCATACCTTATTTTAAAATAGGCCATTATCACATTTTGCCAGTGAAACTGCAACTGCATGCTAATCATTTGATTGATCTCAATCAGTATCATGGAATAGCCTATGCATTTAGAATTTTAGTGTTAATTAAATTACATTTATCAGAATACATTTTCCAAAAATAGTTTCACCGGCTCTGTGTATTCTCAAATTGAAAAAGGTGAGGGAGCGCTGCTCCTCCGTGCTCTGTGTAAACAAGTGATGAAACATTTTACACACACATAGCCTACTTGGACAGCTGGTCCCCACATGTTTCACTCTTCTACGCCGAATAGTCTGAAGCCACAGGTCTCTTCTCGCAGGCTCTATTTCACCAAATAGGGGTATTGCGAACCTAAGGTGGAGATTTTTGATCCGGTTTCATTGAACAACACAGCAGCTTTTCAGCATGTTTTGTTATTTCTGTATAACAAAACATTTACGAAGTTGGCTCTTTTACAATGGGGGTCAATCGGAAAGAATGTTTCTTTTCCCCAATTTGTGGGTGTGGTTGAGGGGAATTCCTTATTATTATGTGAATATCGACTCAGAGTATGTCTGGAACAACCAATCAAAGTTAGAGCAGCAAGGAAGTCAATCTGCTCCGCCAATCAAAATAATCCAAAAGGATTAATAATCCAAAATCCCCTCTTTTCTGAAGGAGACAGATTTCATAACAGTCTAAAAACCAACATAATGTATCCTCATTTAGTTCCCCTACTTCCCCACAGAGCCAATGAGAGCATTCAGAGGAGCCAGGACCCACCAATAAGCTTCAACCAGATCCTCCATTCATCTATTCCCGATTGAATTATAGCCACATCATGGTAGCAGCACTGTGCCAACTGTGACACAGCATTCTATCTATGCTCTCCTGCCAATTCCAGTCACAGAGCAACTGGGGTTTTCACAAATGTTGCATGTTGCATGTCCCATCTCCTGCCAAACTCCTCCCTCCATCCTCCCTTCCTCCAGAACAGGGGACATGCTGTTCTGTGATCTCAGGCAGACCATAATTGTAATAGAGGACACATTGAACTGAAGCAGTAATGACTTGGGCTAGAGATACGTATTCCCAGTGTATTGTGCTTTTCATTAGGCAGACACAATTATGACACTTTTAAATGTATGTTTATTGTGTGTGTGTGTGTGTGTGTGTGTGTGTGTGTGTGTGTGTGTGTGTGTGTGTGTGTGTGTGTGTGTGTGTGTGTGTGTGTGTGTGTGTGTGTGTGTGTGTGTATGAGTGAGCGCGCGTGTGTTATGCACGTGTTTTGTTTATGTCGATGTGTGTGTATTGACATAAATGTGTCCACAGATGTGTACAACTAGTTGCCACAATGTGTGCCAACACCACTGGGTTAATCTGTGTATTGTCCCAGTTTTAATCCCTACGTGTTTGGCTTTATACAGATATACTGAAAGGCTCTCTCCCTCCTCTCTCCCTCCTCTCTCCACAGATGATTTCCTCTATGCTGAGTCTGTGGTGACGGCAGCCAGGGAACTGCTGGAGTAGCTTCCCCAACCCAACGGTGCCATCAAACACAAACCCTCTACTCCATTGCTTCATCCCCTCATCCATCCCACTCTTTCCCATTGTTGAACAGCTCTTACACCGCACACACACACGCACTCACGCACGCACGCACGCACGCACGCACGCACGCACACACACACACACACACACACACACACACACACACACACACACACACACACACACACACACACACACACACACACACACACACACACACACACACACACACACACACACACACACACTGATGCACTCAGGCTCCAAACGGTCATTTTAAATGTCCCTCCCTGACATCAGCAGGCTCCACAAATAAAAGTGATTTGTTTGTAGGATGATGATATTACTGTAAACGCACACATAACTATGTTACAAGTGTGTGTGACAGGTCAAAGTGGGAGCATTCAGAACTGATCCTTTAAACGAGCATGGAAAGCAAAGGTCCAACCTCTTCAAAAAAACAGTTGATAAAACAGGGGTGTAATGCGGGCTGAAACCAGAGCGGGCCAAAGACGAGGTCAGTTACATCTAGTACAACTTTAGGGCCTGATAATGTGAACCTTGGAAGACTTTACAGTATTTTATATATCAGTAGAACACATGCAGGGACTTGAAGTATGCACCTGATACTGCCCATAGTCTACAGTCTAATATACAGGGAACCTAAACAGATATTCTGATGTTTTGAGTATATATTTTACATAGTGTGTGTGTGTGTGTGTGTGTGTGTGTGTGTGTGTGTGTGTGTGTGTGTGTGTGTGTGTGTGTGTGTGTGTGTGTGTGTGTGTGTGTGTGTGTGTGTGTGTGTGTGTGTGTGTGTGTGTACCAGTCAAAAACAGTGGTGATGTTTGCATGAGCAGGGCCAGGCTATTAACCCCAGTGCCAAACTGGAGGATCTCACTGTGTCTGCTGAGCCTAATGAGACAACCCTTGTTCAGTCTGCTTTCAATTTAAACACACACACACAGACACACACACACACCAAGCATATTATATAGACAAACAAAAACACTGTCTCACACACTCATGCATTAACAAACACAAAAAACATATACACACAGCTATTTAGCCTACAAGCTATTCACACACTCGTTAAAAGGCAATGAACACCAGACTCAACAGTGTGTATGTTAACGTTCCTCTCTAGTCATTGCAGGTAGAAACAGACATGACAGGTTTGGTAGTGAGGATAATCCTCAATGGCGATTTAGCCATGACAACAAACATGGGCTGCCTGTGTCCTCTCTCTCTATAGCTAGGACAGACAGACGTTTCGAGGTGAGACGAGACAGATTTAAACCTCAGTAAGCGGCAACCTGTCTGACTGGAGAAATTAGCACCATCCACACAGAACCTTCTGCGCATTCACTGTATTTCTTCAATAGGTCTCCTCCATGTGAGCTGAAATGTTGCAATGCTAAATCTCATTTCATGAGGCATTTTAGAGATAATATGACTAGGTATGGTTCAGCTGCAATCAGAGGGAGAGTGTAAAGCTGTGGAATAATATGACGAGAAATACACTAGTGTGAACAATACTGTCAAAATAATGTCATGCGCAGGTGTGTAACGGTATTGATTGACTCAGATAGTACACACAAGTTCTAACACACACACACTCTAACACACACACACACACTCTCTAACACACACACACACTCTAACACACACACACTCTAACACACACACACACACTCTAACACACACACACAAACACTCTCACACACACATTCTAACACACACTCACTCAACACACACACACATATTCTAACAAACACATACAGACACTCTAACACACACACACACACTAACACAACACACTCTAACACACACGAACTCTAACACACACACTCTAACACACACACACACACACACTCTAACACACACACGCACACTCTTTCCCACACACACACTCTAACACACTCACACACTCTAACACACACACACAATCTAACACTTACACACACTCTAACACACACACACACACTCTAACACGCACACTCTAACACAAACACACACTCTAACATGCACACTCTAACACACACACACGCACACACACGCTAACACACACACTCTAACACGCACACACTCTAACAAACTCTAACACACACATTCTACACACACACACACACACTCTAACACGCACACTCTAACACAAACACACACTCTAACATGCACACTATAACACACACACACACACACTCTAACACGCACACTCTAACACGCACACTCTAACACACACACACTCTAACACACACACACTCTAACACACACACTCTACACACACACACACTCTATCATGCACACTCTAACACAAACACACTCTCTAACAGGCATGCTCTAACAAACACACGCACACTCTAACACACACACTCAAATGCAGACACAACCTCTACACACATTCTAACACACACACTCTAACACACACACACACTACACACACCCTAACACACACAAACTCTAACACACACACACACACTCTAACACACACACTCTAACACACACACACTCTACACACAAACTATAACACACACACAGTCTACACACACTCTACACACACACACACTCTACACACACACTCTAAGACACACTCTACATACACTCTTACACACACTAACACACACACTTTACACACATAGTCTAGAACACACACACTCTAAACAAACTCTAAAACACACACTCTAAAGCAAAGCCTCTACACTCACTCTACATACACTCACACACACTCTACACTCACACACACTTTTAAACACACACACTCTAACACACACACTCTAACATACACACACACACTCTAACACACACACTCTACACACACACTCTAACACACACACACTCTAACACACACACACTCTAACACACACTCTACACAAACACTCTACACACACACACACACTCTACCACACACACCACACGCACACTCTAACACACAATCTAACACACACACACTCTAACACACACACACTCTACACACACACTCTAACACACATACTCTAGCACACACACACTCTACACACACTCTAACACACACACACACTACACACACTCTAACACACACACACACTACAAACACACTCTAACACACATACTCTAACACACACACACACTCTAACACACACACACTCTAACACACAGACTCTAACACACACTCTAAACATACACTATAACA
Source organism: Oncorhynchus tshawytscha (assembly GCF_018296145.1). Lineage (NCBI taxonomy): Eukaryota > Metazoa > Chordata > Actinopteri > Salmoniformes > Salmonidae > Oncorhynchus > Oncorhynchus tshawytscha. Next base: position 38,254,232 of record NC_056439.1, on the reverse strand, counting down.
CACACACACTCTACACACACACTCTAACACACACTCTACACACACACTCTAGCACACTCACACACACTCTTACACACACACTCTAACACACGCACTCACACACTCTACACACACACTCTAACACATACACTCTACACAAACACTCTACACACACTATAATACACACACACACTACACACATACACTCTACAAACACACTCTAACACACTCACACACACTCTTACATATACACACACACTCACACACACACATTCGACACACACTCCAACACACACACTCTACACACACTCTAACACACACACTCTCTATAACACACACACACTAGACACACATTCTAACACACACTCTAAACATACACTATAACACACACACACTCTACACACACACTCTAACACACACTCTACACACACACTCTAGCACACTCACACACAAACTCTAACACATACACTCTAACACACTCTAACACACTTTAATACACACACTATACACACACTCTAACACACACTCTACACACACAATACACACACTAACCCATACTCTACACACACACTACACACACACCCTACACACACACCCTACACACACACTCTACACACACACTCTAACACACAGCATCCCAAACACACTCTACACACACACTCTACACACAAACTATAACACACACACACTCTAACACACACGCACACTCTACACACACACTCTAACACACACACACTCTAACACACACTCTACACAAACACTCTACACACACACAATACACACACTCTACCACACACACCACACGCACACTCTAACACACACACTCTAACACACACACTCCAACACACACTATAACACACACTTTAACACACACACACTCTAACACACACTCTAACACACACCCACTCTAACACACACCCACACACACTCTACACACACACTCTAAAACACACACACCTACACACACACACACTCTAACACACACACACTCTAACACACACACACACACACTCTAACACACACACTCTAACACACACACACTCTACACACACACTAGAACACACACTCTAACACACACACACACTCTAACACACACACACACACTCCACACACACACTCTAGCACAAACACTCTAACACACACACTCTAACACACACTCTAACACAAACACTCTAACACACACACTCTAACACACACTCTAACACACACACACTCTACACACACACACTAACACACATACTCTAGCACACACACACTCTACACACACTCTAACACACACACACACTACAAACACACTCTAACACACATACTCTAACACACACACACACTCTAACACACACACACTCTAACACACAGACTCTAACACACACTCTAAACATACACTATAACACACACACACTCTACACACACACTCTACACACAACTACACACACACTCTAGCACACTCACACACACTCTTACACACACACTCTAACACACGCACACACACACTCTACACACACACTCTAACACATACACTCTACACAAACACTCTACACACACTATAATACACACACACACTACACACATACACTCTACAAACACACTCTAACACACTCACACACACTCTTACATATACACACACACTCACACACACACATTCGACACACACTCCAACACACACACTCTACACACACTCTCTATAACACACACACACTAGACACACATTCTAACACACTCTAACATACACATACTCTAACACACAAACTCTAACACATACACTCTAACACACTCTAACACACTTTAATACACACACTATACACACACTCTAACACACACTCTACACACACTCAATACACACACTAACCCATACTCTACACACACACTCTACACACACACCCTACACACACACCCTACACACACACTCTACACACACACTCTAACACACAGCATCCCAAACACACTCTACACACACACTCTACACACAAACTATAACACACACACACTCTATACACACACTCTAACACACACACACTCTACACACACACTCTAACATACACTCTAACACACACACACTCTAACACACACTCTACACAAACACTCTACACACACACAATACGCACACTCTACCACACACACCACACGCACACTCTAACACACACACTCTAACACACACACTCCAACACACACTATAACACACACTTTAACACACACACACTCTAACACACACTCTAACACACACCCACTCTAACACACACCCACACACACTCTACACACACACTCTAAAACACACACACCTACACACACACACACTCTAACACACACACACTCTACACACACACACACACACTCTAACACACACACTCTAACACACACACACTCTACACACACACTAGAACACACACTCTAACACACACACACACTCTAACACACACACACACACTCCACACACACACTCTAGCACAAACACTCTAACACACACACTCTAACACACACTCTAACACAAACACTCTAACACACACACTCTAACACACAACTAACACACACACACTCTACACACACACACTAACACACATACTCTAGCACACACACACTCTACACACACTCTAACACACACACACACTACAAACACACTCTAACACACATACTCTAACACACACACACACTCTAACACACACACACTCTAACACACAGACTCTAACACACACTCTAAACATACACTATAACACACACACACTCTACACACACACTCTAACACACACTCTACACACACACTCTAGCACACTCACACACACTCTTACACACACACTCTAACACACGCACACACACACTCTACACACACACTCTAACACATACACTCTACACAAACACTCTACACACACTATAATACACACACACACTACACACATACACTCTACAAACACACTCTAACACACTCACACACACTCTTACATATACACACACACTCACACACACACATTCGACACACACTCCAACACACACACTCTACACACACTCTAACACACACACTCTCTATAACACACACACACTAGACACACATTCTAACACACACTCTAACATACACATCATACACACACTCTAACACACAAACTCTAACACATACACTCTAACACACTCTAACACACTTTAATACACACACTATACACACACTCTAACACACACTCTACACACACTCAATACACACACTAACCCATACTCTACACACACACTCTACACACACACCCTACACACACACCCTACACACACACTCTACACACACACTCTAACACACAGCATCCCAAACACACTCTACACACACACTCTACACACAAACTATAACACACTCTACACACACACACTCTAAACACACCCTCTAAGACACACTCTACATACACTCTTACATACACTCTAACACATACACTATACACACATACTCTAGCACACACACACTCTACACACACTCTAACACACACACTCTAACACACACACTCTAAAACACACCCTCTACACTCACTCTACATACACTCGCACACACTCTTAAACACACACACACACTCTAACACACACATTCTAACATATACACATACACTCTAACACACACACACACACTCTAACACACACACGCACACACACACACTCTAACACACACTCTAACACACACACTTTACACACATACTCTAGCACACACACACACACACTCTACACACACTAACACACTACTCTTACATACACACACACACACACACACACACACACACACACACACACTCTTAAACACATACTCTACACACACACACAACACACACTCTAACAAACACTTAAACACATACTCTAACACACACTCTAAACACACACTCTAACACACACTCTACACTCTAACACACACACACACACACTCTACACACACACTCTAACACACTCACACACACTCTTACACACACACACACACACACACACACACACACACACACACACACACACACACACACACACACACACACACTCTAACACACACTCCAACACACAGACTCTAACACACACACCCTACACAAACACTCTACACACACACTATAACACACACACACTCTATACACACACTCTAACACACACACACTCTATACACACACTCTAACATACACTCTAAAACACACACACTCTAACACACACACTAACACACACACACTCTCTAACACACACGCACACACACTCTACACACACAATCTAAAAACACACACACTCTAGTTTAGTGTAGTGTTCCTTAGTCTTAGTGTTCTTAGTCATAGTGTTCTTTAGTCATAGTGTTCTTTAGTCGTAGTGTTCTTTAGTCGTAGTGTTCTTAGTCATAGTGTTCTTTAGTCGTAGTGTTCTTTAGTCATAGTGTTCTTTAGTCATAGTGTTCTTTAGTCATAGTGTTCTTTAGTCGTAGTGTTCTTTAGTCATAGTGTTCTTTAGTCATAGTGTTCTTTAGTCGTAGTGTTCTTTAGTCATAGTGTTCTTTAGTCGTAGTGTTCTTTAGTCGTAGTGTTTTTTAGTCGTAGTGTTCTTTAGACGTAGTGTTCTTAGTCAGAGTGTTCTTTAGTCATAGTGTTCTTTAGTCGTAGTGTTCTTTAGTCGTAGTGTTCTTTAGTCGTAGTGTTCTTAGTCATAGTGTTCTTTATTCATAGTGTTCTTTAGTCGTAGTGTTCTTTAGTCGTAGTGTTCTTTAGTCGTAGTGTTCTTAGACATAGTGTTCTTTAGTCGTAGTGTTCTTTAGTCGTAGTGTTCTTAGTCATAGTGTTCTTTAGTCATATTGTTCTTTAGTCGTTGTGTTCTTTAGTCGTTGTGTTCTTTAGTCGTAGTGTTCTTTAGTCATAGTGTTCTTTAGTCATAGTGTTCTTTAGTCGTAGTGTTCTTTAGTCGTAGTGTTCTTTAGTCATAGAGTTCTTTAGTCGTAGTGTTCTTTAGTCGTAGTGTTCTTTAGTCATAGTGTCCTTTAGTCGCAGTGTTCTTAGTCACAGTGTTCTTTAGTCGCAGTGTTCTTTAGTCGCAGTGTTCTTTAGTCGCAGTGTTCTTTAGTCATAGTGTTCTTTAGTCGTAGTGTTCTTTAGTCATAGTGTTCTTTAGTCGTAGTGTTCTTTAGTCGTAGTGTTCTTTAGTCGCAGTGTTCTTTAGTCGCAGTGTTCTTAGTCGCAGTGTTCTTTAGTCGCAGTGTTCTTTAGTCGTAGTGTTCTTTAGTCATATTGTTCTTAGTTTGTGTTGCTGTTCCTGTCCATTAGTGTTCTGTGTTTAGTTATGTCCTGTGTTTTGTGTGGACCCCAGGAAGAAAAGCTGCTTCTTCAACAGCTAACGGGGATGCGAATATAAATCATAAATCATAGGAAGAAGAGAAAAACAACAGACACATCTCATGTTTCAGTCAGGTGTTTCCTGAGAGCTGAAAAGTGTTTTCTGTCTGTTAGACTAAATTAGACAAGACAAGCACACAATATCTGTTCCAATATTTGCTGAGTCCTGCAGAGTCGTGGCGGCAGGTAGCCAGTAGTTAGAGTGTTGGGCCAGTAACCGAAAGGTTGTGTCACGCCTTGGTCTTAGTATTTTGTGTTTTCTTTATTTATTTTGTCAGGCCAGGGTGTGACATGGGTTTATGTTGTGGTGTGTTTTTGTATTGGGGTTTTAGTAGGTATTGGGATTGTGGCTGAGTAGGGTTGTCTAGGAAAGTCTATGGCTGCCTGAGGCGGTTCTCAATCAGAGTCAGGTGATTATCGTTGTCTCTGACTGAGAACCATATTTAGGTAGCCCGGGTTTCACTGTGTGTTTGTGGGTGATTGTTCCTGTCTCTGTGTTAGTTGTCACCAGACAGGCTGTATAGGTTTTCACGTTACGTTTGTTGTTTTGTATTTGTTCTTCTTCATTAAAGAACATGAGTAACCACCACGCTGCATTTTGGTCCGACTCTCCTTCGACGGAAGAAAACCGTTACAGAATCACCCACCACACCAGGACCAAGCAGCGTGGTGACAGGCAGCGACAGCAGAAGCAGCGAAAGGAGGAATGGACATGGGAAGACGTTTTGGATGGCAACGGTTGTTACACTTGGGAGGAGATACTGGCTGGAAGAGATCGCCTCCCATGGAACAGGTAGAGGCAGCCGGAGAGAGGAGCCGATGATACGAGGGAACACGGTTGGCAAGGAAACCCGAAAGTCAGCCCCAAATATTTCTTGGGGGGGGGCTCAGGGAGAGTGTGGCAGAGTCAGGGTTCAGACCTGAGCCATGTCCCCCTGTTTATCGTGAGGAGCAGCGATCACAGGACTTCTGGACTTGGGAGGAAATATTGGACGGAAAAGGACCCTGGGCACAGCCTGGTGAATATCGACGCCCCAAAGAAGAACTGGAGGCGGCGAAAGCGGAGAGGCGCTGGTATGAAGAGGCAGCACGGCGACGCGGATGGAAGCCCGAGAGTCAGCCCCAAAAATGTATTGGGGGGGGGGCTCACAGGGAGTATGGCTACGCCAGGTAGGAGACCTGCACAAACTTCCTGTGCTTACCGGGGGGCTAAAAAGACCGGGCAGGCACCGTGTTATGCTGTGGAGCGCACGGTGTCTCCAGTGCGGGTGCATAGCCCGGTGCGGTACATACCAGCTCTTTGTATTGGCCAGGCTAGAGTGGGCATCGAGCCAGGTAAGGTTGGGCAGGCTCGGTGCTCAAGAGCTCCAGTGCGCCTGCACGGTCCGGTCTATCCAGTGCCACCTCCACACACCAGTCCTCCGGTGGCAGCTCCCCGCACCAGGCTTCCTGTGCATGTCCTCTACCCAGAATCACCAGTTCCAGCACCACGCACCAGGCCTTCAGTGCGCCTTGCCTGTTCAGCGCTGTCAGAGCCTTTCTCCTCTCCAGCGCTGTCGGAGTCTCCCGCCTGTTTAGCGCTGCCAGAGCCTTCCTCCTCTCCAGCACTGCCGGAGTCTCCCGCCTGTTCAGCGCAGCCAGAGCCTTCCTCCTCTACAGCGCTGCCGGAGTCTCCCGCCTGTCTAGCGCTATCAGAGTCTTCCTCCTCTCCAGCGCTGCCGGAGTCTCCCGCCTGTTTAGCGCTGCCAGAGCCTTCCTCCTCTCCAGCGCTGCCAGAGTCTCCTGCCTGTTCAGCGCAGCCAGAGCTGCTAATCTGCATGGAGCAGCCAGAGCTGCCAATCTGCATGGAGCAGCCAGAGATGTCAGTCTGCATGGAGCAGCCAGAGCTGCCAGTCTGCATGGAGCAGCCAGAGCTGCCAGTCTGCATGGAGCAGCCAGAGCTGCCAGTCTGCATGGAGCAGCCAGAGCTGCCAGTCTGCATGGAGCAGCCAGAGCTGCCAGTCTGCATGGAGCAGCCAGAGCTGCCAGTCTGCATGGAGCAGCCAGAGCTGCCAGTCTGCATGGAGCAGCCAGAGCTGTCAGTCTGCATGGAGCAGCCAGTCTGTATGGAGCAGCCAGAGCTTCCAGTCTGCATGGAGCAGCCAGAGCTGCCAGTCTGCATGGAGCTGCCAGAGCTGCCAGTCTGCATGGATCAGCCAGAGCTGTCAGTCTGCATGGAGCAGCCAGAGCAGCCAGAGCCACCAGTCAGCCAGGATCCGCCAGTCAGCCAGGATCTTCCAGATCCGCCAGTCAGCCAGGATTCGCCAGTCAGCCAGGATCTGCCAGAACCACCAGCTAGCCAGGATCTGCCAGAGCATACTACCTGCCTGAGATTTCTCTCAGTACTGGGCTTCCTCTCAGTACTGGGCTTCCTCTCAGTACTGGGCTTCCCCTCGGTGCTGAGCTTCCCCTCAGTGCTGAGCTTCCCCTCAGTGCTGAGCTTCCCCTCAGTCCCGAGCTTCCCCTCAGTCCCGAGCTTCCCCTCAGTCCCGAGCTTCCCCTCAGTCCCGAGCTTCCCCTCAGTCCCGAGCTTCCACCTCAGTCCCGAGCTGCCCCTCAGTCCAGTGGGATCCTCGGTGAGGGTTATTAGGCCAAGGTCGGCGGCGAGGGTCGCCAATCAAAGGACGCGTTACAGGGGACTAAGACTTGGTTGGAGTGGAGTCCACGTCCCGAGCCGGAGCCGCCACCGTGGACAGACGCCCACCCGGACCCTCCCCTATGGGTTTAGGTGTGCGGCCAGGAAACCGCACCTTGGGGGGGGTTCTGTCACGCCTTGGTCTTAGTATTTTGTGTTTTCTTTCTTTATTTGGTCAGGCCAGGGTGTGACATGGGTTTATGTTGTGGTGTGTTTTTGTACTGGGGTTTTAGTAGGTATTGGGATTGTGGCTGAGTAGGGTTGTCTAGGAAAGTCTATGGCTGCCTGAGGCGGTTCTCAATCAGAGTCAGGTGATTATCGTTGTCTCTGACTGAGAACCATATTTAGGTAGCCCGGGTTTCACTGTGTGTTTGTGGGTGATTGTTCCTGTCTCTGTGTTAGTTGTCACCAGACAGGCTGTATAGGTTTTCACGTTACGTTTGTTGTTTTGTATTTGTTCTTCTTCATTAAAGAACATGAGTAACCACCACGCTGCATTTTGGTCCGACTCTCCTTCGACGGAAGAAAACCGTTACAGGTTGCTGGATCGAATCCCCACGCTGATAAGGTAAAACTCTGTTGTTCTGCCCCTGAACAGGGCAGCTACCCGTTAGGCTGTCATTGTAAATAAGACTTTGCTCTTAACTGACGTGCCTCATAAAATAAATACTATTTCAGTCAACAACACACAGAGTTTTGCAATAAAGGTGAAGAGTACAGATCCTGAAACTCAACAGCACAAAAAATGACTGGTGTTAGTAGAAACAGACATCCTTTATGTTTTGTGAAGCAAATAATTCACCATAAAATGTAGTACTGACATCATAAAAAGGCTTGAAACAGGAAAAACACAGACCAATAAAGAAGGGCAGTGCCGCAGAAGAATCCCAACAATCCATCAGAGCTTTACGAAAACAAACGACACGAGAAAACAAAGGCAGACAATGATATATGCCTGTCGCCCATGGAAACAGCCTGCTGCCGCCGTGGTAACCCTGGCTGAGCCCTGTTGCGGGCGACATCACCGCTACGACCCGTTTAGAACCCTACGGCAGATGCGGAGAGAGAAACCTGCTCGTAATTCAATTGGGCCAATGAGCATAGACGGAATTTTCATAATTCTATCCCTGTGGAAATAACGGGCCATTGCCAGAGCACAGGTTGCCTATTTGAGTGACATATGGATCCAACCAACCAGAGCGGTGTTGCAGCCGTAAGCAGCCTGAACAGACATGACAGGCATACAGAGGACCGTTTAAGCATTTAGCACGCTACCGCGGCTAACCCCCTTGCTAAGGATCACAACTCTGTAAGCACTTCAGAGACAGAGAATAAGGGAGGGAAAGAGGAGGGAGAGGAAGAGGGGGAGAGGGGAAGAGGAGGGAGAGGAAGAGGAAGAGAGGGGAAGAGGAGGGAGAGGAAGAGGGAGAGGAAGGGGGAGAGGGGAGAGAGGGGAAGAGGAGGGAGAGGAGGGAAAGGAAGTGGGGGAGAGGGAGGGAGAGGAGGGAAAGGATGTGGGGGTGAGAGAGGAAGAGGAGGGAGAGGAGGGAAAGGATGTGGGGGAGAGAGAGGAAGAGGAGGGAGAGGAATAGGGGGAGAGGGGAGCGAGAGAGAAAGAGTGGGAGAGAGGAGAAAGAGTGAGAGACAGAGGAGGAAAGAGGAGAGGGTAGGGTGGAAAGGGAGAGAGGGAACA